>NW_016812413.1:166012-175247 GCF_001698545.2 Rhinopithecus bieti | reverse complement strand
TCAAAAAAAAAAAAAAAAAAGTGCCCAAAGAGCTAAAGGAAGATGTAGCAGAAGACAAGAAAATGATGCATGAATAAAAGGAAAATATAAATAAAGGATAGAAAATCAAAACAGAAAGAAAAAAGAAGTACTGGATCTGAAAGGTAAAATAAGTGAAATAAAAAATTAACTAGAGGGATTCAAAGTCACATTTGAAGAAAGTTGAGCAGGCAGAAGAAACAGTGAACCCAAAGATAAGGCAACGGAAATCATCCAGTTTGAGGAACAGAAATAAAGAAACAACTGAAGAAAAGTGAACAGAGCCTAAGTGACCATCAAGTGGACCAACATATGCATTGTGGAATTTCTTCGTTGTTGTTGTTGTTGTTGGGGACTCATGGGATGGGGTTTTGCTCTTGCTGCCCAGACTGGAATGCAATGGTGTGATCTCGGCTCACCGCAACCTCTGCCTCCTGGGTTCAATTGATTCTCCCGCCTCCGCCTCCCAAGAAGTTGGGATTGCAGGCATGTACCACCATGACCGGCTAATTTTGTATTTTTAGTAGAGACATAGTTTATCCATGTTGGTCAGGCTGGTCTCAAACTCCTGAACTCAGGTGATGCTCCTGCCTTGGCCTCCCAAAGTGCTGGGATTACAGGCATGAGTCACCGTGCCCGGTCTTGCATTGTGGACTTTCTAAAGAGGGAGAGAAGGGCAAGAGAGCATATTTGAAGAAATAATGGCTGAAAACTTCCCAAATTTGATGAAAGACATGAATACAAACACAGTAGCCTAACAAACCCCAAGTAAGAAAAACTTAAAGAGACCCACACCAAAACACATTATAATCAAACTTTCAAAAGTCAAAAACAGAGAATCTTTAAATCGGTAAGAGAAAAGCAACTGTTCACATGCAAGAAATCTTTAATAAGATTATCAACAGATTTTTCATCAGAAACTTTGGAAGCTGGAAGGACAGGAAATCAAAAACTGCCAACGGCCAGGAGCGGTGGCTCACATCCATAATCCTAACACTTTGGGAAGCCGAGGCGAGAGGATCATTTGAGGTCAGGAGGTCAAGACCAACCTGGACAACATGGCAAAACCCTGTTTCTACTAAAAATACAAAAATTAGCCAGGCATGGTGGTGGGTGACTGTAATCCCAGCTACTTGAGAGACTGAGGTGGGAGAATCACTTGAACCTGGGAGGCGCAGGTTGCAGTGAGCTGAGATCGCGCCAGTGCACTCCAGCCTGGGTGATAGAGTGAGACTCCATCTTAATAAACAAACAAACAAACAAACAAAGTTGCCCGTGAAAGGGAAGAGGATCAATAAATGGGTATTCCAAAAAGTCAAAAGCCACACAAATATCAAGCCAAAATAAACTGGTTCCCTGACTGCAAATTGAACCCAGGCTATGGCAGCAAAAGCACAGAACTTTAAGTACTGAACGGCAAGGTAGAGCAGACTTTAGTGTGAATCCTGGAAGGGATCCAGAGCACGCAGTTTGAGCTTATGAAGAATTTTAACTTTGTTTTGGGTCAAACAAAACAACACAGATAATATTGTCAAGAGAATTTTTAAGGCTAGCCATGGCACTAGTATGTGCCTTTCTTTTAATTTGATCTTCCTATCAACTGTTTAAAATAAGAGATCTCTAAAATCTTTTTTTAAAAATTCAGGTGTCTAATTTAAGGGATTCATCTTCAGTCCACTGGCAACTAGAATTTCCAATGGTGTAATTATTCCAATAGCAATTCAACCAAATAGCCTCTTTATGGAAAGCCCAGGATGTCATTTTCCAGGTTAACTTCCTGGGAAGGTCATAGAAGACGCAATCCCAAAGATTCCCCTCCAAGAAAAAAGTTCAATGCAAGGAGTAGGCCACAGATGGTTAAGGATGATGTTTGCCTCCAGTAACCCACACATTTGTGGGGGCTTCCAGCCACAGACCTGTGAATCTGTGATACCATGTAGGTCCTCTTGGGATTGAGCTTTCCTAGGACTAACCAGGCAACAAAAGTTGAGATGACAAAAGCCTTGAAGGGATGGGACTTCTTAAGACAAACCCCAAGAGCTTGACACAGTCAGAGCAAACAGTGTGCTCACATTCCCAGGCATTTTCAGACAGGCCACCTACTATGACCTGAAAATTACCACCTCTTTCCAGACACTGAAAACCAAGAGAAAGTGCTCCCACTTGGTCACAAGTCAAGCTCTCAAGGATATCAAATAAGATGAGAAGGAACCTCAACCAGTACCCCCTTTTATGACAGAATAACACGTAGAGACAAAGACAAAGGAACAGACAATTTCTGGGAAGAAAGGGATTAAACAATATGAATTGGTACCACAAAGTACCAAAAGCACACCAGAGTCACTACACCCAAGACTAGTCACACAAATCCTTTTCTCCCATTAATCAAGATTTTGGAGAGGGAAAAGAAACAGTGATTTTTCCTGTCCACTTGATCAGATTCCACACAGAGAAGGAGGCCGGGAGCCTGGCTGGTAAAAAATTCTTACCCTTATGACAGCTGATCAGATCCTGGGTTCTTCACTGCAGCTTCCAGAAGAGCAGAGCTTTGCTATCCTGCTTACAGCTCCAAAACTGTAGAGGCCAACGGAAACCCCCTCTTAACGCTCTGAAGTTTCACTCCAAAATCAAGTCACAAAAGGCAGATTAATTGGAGAAAAGGCATACAATGTACTAACATGTACATGGGGAGAGTCACAGAGTGATTACCCTACCCTACCCCTAGTGGGATGCAGAAGCTTATATACCATCTCGAGGTAACAGAATGAATGAGGGTTCAAAGCATGGCCAAAACTAGGTACCATCAGAGTCAGATGTATATCCATTTATTGTGGGAAAGACAGGTTATGGGAGGGAAAGAAGAGGAGGCTTGGCTAGCAAAGTTGGTCTTAATATGTAAATGAAACCTTACAGGTAGCAGCTCTCAGAGAGAATAAACCCTAAAAGTTTCTTTCAGACCTTTACAGGTGTCAGACTCTCAGTTCATCTTTCCTAGATCTGGGCAAAGAAAGACTTGGCTGCATCAATGCAGATTCCCTACAGATGCAAATCTCCACAACAAAAGACAACTTTGAAGGGCTACTTCTGCAGCTGGCTTTCTAAACAGACATCTCAAAATATGTCAAAGAAATGTATTTTGGGGTAAAATATTTTTAATTCCTTGACGTCTACACCCTGATGCACCTGCCGTTTCAACGCACCATTGTTAGTGGCAACTCCATTCCTCCCTACACTCAAGCCAAAAAAAAAAAAAAAAAAAAAATCCTTGAGGTAGTCTTTTTCTCCCAGCACACATACAATTTGTCAGAAAAATTCTGTTTCCTGGTTGGTTAATTACAGACTTTGATCTGCCTAATCTTTCTCTTTCTTGGTCTCTGAATTTTGGCAAAGGAGTCTCCTGATACAGGCGGGATCGATTCTAATGAGGAGTCTCAAACCCGTCAGGCATTTAAGAGTCTTAATCTCCGGGTCGGGGTTTGGGCCGCCCTTGAACCTTTCCTTTGGGCCTACCCATCAAAATCAGCCTGGCCAGGCGTGTCTTCAAGGCCCACGGGCAGGGCCAGGTCCTCCCGAGGCTTCTTGAAGCTTCTCCTGCCAGGTTGGCAGCCACCCTCCCCTTCCCTGTGACCTGCAGAGCAGCTCCAGGAGGCATTTATTCAATTTGCTAGGAGCCCACGAGGCGCAGGTGCGTGGTGACTCTGTGGTTCCCACCGCACTCGCCGCCCTCCTTGGTCCTCTCGCTGTCTCTGGCGGGCAGTAACGTTCCGGGTAAGCGTGGGCAAAGATACCCAGCCAGGGAGGGACCGGTAGGGAAGGGCACCGGCCCCTTAGGTCCTTTGCAATAGGGATCCGAAAAATGTCTTGAAGAAATAGAAAGGGAGAGGTGGAAGTAGATCAAAGGGAAAGAAAGAAATCCTAGGAGATTTCCTATCTGAAGGCACCACGAAGAGAAAGTCTGCCTCCTCTGGGCTGGGTCCTCAGGTCGCTGGTGAACCGAGTTCTGGTCTCCACTGGAGACCAAATCAGTTGACTTTGGCTTGACTCCTAGTGAAAAAGCCACGCTTTGTCCTCCCCTGTTTAGCTCTTGATCCTGAAGGACTTGATTGTCGCTCCCAGGCTTTTGATGGATTCCAGGGATGCAACTGAGAAGTTTGTTTTTAATGCACCTACTTGAAGTAAGAATAATTTCAAGTATTTTGCAAAGAAAACGTTTCCTTTTGCACTGAAGACGTTCAGATGCGAGGAAAATCACTCGGCTGGGGAAAGCAAATGCTGTCGAGAATGTCTCACAAACACAGATTACACGTCAGCAGGTAGGTTTGACCCTCAGGTTGGGCACATTTTAAGTGCACTGTTGGTGGAACTTAAGATGAATCTAGGACATTCATGATTAATATTTTAGTTTTTTAGTAAAATTAGTATTTTAATTTAAATACACATTCTGAAAATTATATAACCAGCACAAGAAACCGGCTTTATGCCATTTTTACAAACACAGGAAAGAAAGATACTATAATGACAATGCTTCAGTAATGGCAACGTTTTAAAATACCTTGAGAAAAAAAGTTAACCTACAATTCTATGCAAAAATAAAATTTCAAAACTGTGAAATAAGGACAGTGAAAAACATACAAAAGCTAAAAGAATTCACCAACCCACACTACAAGAAATCTTAAGAGTCCTCCAGGCAGAAGCAAAAGGATACCAAATAAAATGTGGGCCTATACAACGAAACCAATATTGGAAATGGCATTTAGAAAGCATGTACTACACATTTTCTTATAATTTAAATCTTTTAAAAATATTTGACATAAATAAAAGTAATAATAAGGAATCACAAAGCTTATAATGCATAAAGTAAAAATATATAACACTAGGATAAAGGCCAGAAAAGTAAGTATAATGACACTTGAAAGCAGACTGTGAGAAATTAAAGATGTATCCCAGAAACACTGAAGCAGCCACTGAAATAAGAAAAGGGTTATCGCTAATAAAGCAACGAAGGAAAGAAAATGGAATGAAATAAAAGCTGTGTAAACACTACCCTGGAACAACTGCTCTCCAGGCCTCCACCCTATAGAAATATACCAGTGGGCAATGAGAAGTGTACAAGAATGATACCTGCAGCATTATTTGTAATCATAAAATAATGGAGCCAACATAATTTTAAAGATATATGAAAAGGGTTTTATTTATTTAGCAAACAGACAATTGAACAAACAAACAATGGAAGCAAGTCCTTTGCCAAAAGGAACACAGAGGGTCATGATGATGCTACTCCTCCAAGGATTTCAGGGTTCCCAGACGCCTAGTTTTCTGTTTAGTTCTGGAAGGTGTTGTTCTTGGGGAGCAACAGGTCCTCGAGCTTGGTGCTCTTTCAGGTTCTCTCTCCATTTCCCCATTCTGCTACAATAAATAAACAAACTAAAACATTTCTCACTTCCAGAAGATCCCGCCTGTGCCTCTGCACGAACATTTCAGGAGGTCTGGATGTCTGGTCCGCCGCTTCCCGGGTTCTTTCCCAGCTTTTGCTTTTCCCTTCCCCGGCTCCCGCCCTACGGCCCCAGGACCAGACCACCGCCCAGCTGAGTCTCCGCGGCTCCACCGCGCAGAAGGTGCACCGGAGGCCCTGCCAGTTGCCCGCCCCGGGGGGTGCCGAGAAATCAACGCTTTGTAAAATGAACTTCCCCAAGGAAAAAATCTCTTGATTTCCACTCTAAGGGCTCTTCAAAGGACTAAAAGCTAAAGCCGACGATGGATTCATTCGACAAGTCCTAGTCGGGCGCCCTGGTGAGTGCGAGACCCTGCTCCCCGCGAGGGGACCCACGAGCGACCCTCGCCACCATCCCTGCCCTGGTGGAGCCCCCTTGCGGAACACAGGATCTGAAGATGGCAGCGAAAGCTCCGCAGCGGCCCCGAAAGCGACTGGGCGGGGTGGGCACAGGCTCCCTCACTGGGTGAAGGCGGCTCGAAGAATGGGAAGAACCAACCCGGGCGCCCACCGGGCGTTCAGCTTCCCTTGGGACCCCAGGCGGCTCGGGCTGGGTCGCCGACCGGGGAGTTTCTGGGGGCTTCTGAAGAAGGAGAGGGGCAGGGCAGGCGAAGGCCATTCGGCTCTCCGTCTGGCTCCAAAATCTCTTAACGCGCAGGTGTCCAACGTGACCAGCGCGACTCACCGCTCTAATCTCTCTGGTTTTCTAAGGCCTTGCTCAGTAGTCCTGCCTGGCAGGCGCTGAGAATAGAAAGGAAGGAGGAAGTTTAGTGAGTGCGCCCTTCCTGTATCGCCTAGAAGGCTCCAAAGCACTTGTCTCTGTGGCGCAATCGGTTAGCGCGTTCGGCTGTTAACCGAAAGGTTGGTGGTTCGAGCCCACCCAGGGACGCTTACTGCAACTTTTAAAGCATGCGCACATTGTCAATCACTAGACAAACGGGTAAGATTTTATCTTCCCGGAGTACCAAACCACTAATTTATGACTGATCCATGTCAAGGACCAGCCCACCTCCCCGACCAGATTCTTAACAGGGTATCTTCTGAAATGGTAGGTTTATACCTGTGTAACTCAAGAATCCTGAAACAGAGACCTAGGAACCCACTTGTGGTGTGATAAAATTCTAATTCAGTCCGTTATACGCTTAAACAAGTAATTTACGTGCCTCCATTTTTTCATATTTTAGTAATAGGAGTCCAGTAGTATCTGCAGGATGTTACTGGATTTACTGATTGTTCTATCAATAATGTGACCAGTGGAATCAGTCATCATCATAGTGATCCTCTCCATCATTTTTGAAAACAGTATTTTTCCTCTGTTTGTGCATGATTTATTTAACTCTTTTCAAAATGTTTTTGTTAGCCAGGTGTGGTGGCGTGCACCTGTAATCCCAGCTACTCGGGAGGCTGAGGCAGGAGAATTGTTTGAACTTGGAAGGTGGAGGCTGCAGTGAGCTGAGATCGCTACACTCTGGACTGAGCAACAGAGTATGACTCCATCTCAAAACAAAACAAAAAACATTTTTGAGATGAGGTTGCTTTCATGGTTTTGGGATTACAAAGAATGCTGCAGTCAACATTCTTGCGCACATATCTTTGGTCATTGTGGAAATGTCTACACCACAGATATTTCTATAGTGTAGAGAACTGGATGCGCCATTGCTACATTATAGTGTTTATATAATGCTTCTAATTTGAGTACATTCTGCAAATGTATCTTTCACGGGAGCAGTACCAAATAATATTCCAATATGAATATTTATAAGAGGAAAAATAACGCAGATGTGCAATTGAGCTTCGTGCCTCTCCATGGGGCCCATGTTCATAAAATGGTGGCATTAGCAATCATCTGAGAGTTGAGTTTGTGGCCCTCTGACGTCAAAAGCTGAAGCAGAGGGCATGAAAACCCTCACTGCACATCCTCTGTAGTCTGGCCAGAATCATTCCTAGGTGGGTGGTCTCTTATCAGGAGGGAATGCTGCTTGCTTGCTTTGTCAAAACCACAAAAGGGAGGGAAAGTGTCAGGCTGTTGGTTGATAACAGTAGTGAAGCAAGTCTTTCCTAAGGTAACCCTTAGGAAAAAAAAATCCTAATTCTTAACCAGATGGTGCCGTGCAGTTCCAGGCTCTTGGTGTCCCAAACAAAGAACTGTACATGACACACACAAAGCAGCAAAGCAAAGCAAAAGTTTATTAAGCACAGTAACACTCTCAGAGTGGAGAGAGTGGGCTGACCTCTGGGAGATGAGATCAGTATTAGTTTGGTGTACTTTGGGTCTTTTTGTGTGTGGTTTTTATTCTTCTCTTCACAAAGATGCCTACTCTTTAGCCAGTGTTTGCCTTTAGATTGATAGGTGGGTTGCTTAGTTACTTTGGCCCTCATGTGCTTGCACGTTGCCTCCATCCCACAATTTTAAGTACGTGCATGATATGTACTCCATATACATAAGTTTTAATGAGCTGATTATCATATGGTAATATGGTAACCATATCAGGTTAAGGATACTTTTTTTCTCTAATGCACATGTCTATCTCTGAGGAGCTGCCCCTTTACTGCTTTGGATCTTGCCAGCAATGGAGGTCCTTGCTGGGTTTTTTTTGTTTGTTTGCTTGTTTGTTTTGAGACAGAGTCTCTCTCTGTTGCCCAGTCTGGAGTGCAGTAGTGCAATCTTGGCTCACTGCAACCTCCGCCTCCCAGGTTCAAGCAATGCTCCTGTCTCAGCCTCCTGAGTAGCTGGGAGTACAGGAGTGCACCACCAGGCACAGCTAACTTTTTGTATTTTTGCTAGAGACCAGGTATCTCCATGTTGGCCAGGCTGGTCTCAAACTTCTGACCTCAGGCGATCTGCCCGCCTTGGCCTCCCGAAATGCTGGGGATTACAGGTGTGAGCCACCGCGCCCAGGCTTGCTTGCTTTTTTTAATCTTACTTTTTGTTTTGGCTACTCAACTTCTGCCTTTTATCTTGCTTCTTGCTCTCCCACCCCATCACCTTGCTTCTGTTTCTACTTTTACTCATTCTGCCTTTTATCCAACTTCCAATTCCCTCTGCTGTTCTGCCTCATAATGGCAGTTAGCGAGGGAGGGGTTTTAAGGGGGCATGTCCGACCTCCTATCCTGTCACAGCCAGAAACAGCTTTCAAGGCTTCTCTGCGGTCCTGTCAGCCAAGAGGGAGTCCGTTCAGTTCGTTGTAGGGCCTAGGGCTTATTTTTATTTCTCAGTCCTGACAAGCGAAGGCTGGATTAATGCAGATTTTCTGCAGGTGTAAATTTCCCCTATAAAAGACAGTTTTGCAGAGTTACTTCTGCTTGCTGGCTCTCTGACAGTCATCTTAAAATATGCCAAAGAAATATATTCTGGAGTAAAATATTTTGATTTTTTTCATCTATCTACAGCTTCACCATGCTGACAGCCTCCAGTCCAAGCATACCTGAAGCCTTTCTTTTTAAAAAGCTTTCCCACCCTTCTGACTACCTTCAAGTCTCTGCCAAAACACAAGTAACAGTGGCTGACTCCCTTCTATAGCAAGCTCAGAATAAATAGCTTTTGCTTTTTTTCATTTTGTTGGTCTTTGTTTATTTGCAGAAGCTTCAATGTAGAGTTGACAAGGACTCCATCTTTGACCAAACCTTAGTGCTTTCCTCTGAGCCCTTTTCTCTATTGATTCTTGGCCTGCCAAGTCCAGTTTCAGAAAATAATACTGTTGAGTCTAGCTTAGCAAGAGTCCTCCC
>NW_016812413.1:160803-165169 GCF_001698545.2 Rhinopithecus bieti | reverse complement strand
CAGGGAATGGGGCCTGGATCAAGTATTTAGTATTCAGCAGTTGCTACACTGTCACCCTATCCCTCATTTTCAATATTTTGCCATGCCTTCCAGTGGCCTAACTGGCCGCCATGCCACAGAATCTTTACTTTATGGTCTCCAAGGAGAACTCTCCCCTCAATGTTTTGTGATTTGAACAATGGAATAGAATCTGATACTGGTGGGCCAGGGGAGGTTCCCAGACTCTGGTTTGACCTTGATCATAGCTGTGGTGTCCAGGCTCTTGACACCATCTTGAGAATGAAGTCAAGGATGAGTCAGCAAATAGTGAAAGAAGAGATTTATTGCAAAGCAAAAGTACACACTCAAGAAAGGTGAGTTTGGGCATACCCGAGAGAGAACAATGTGTTCTGGGGTTTCATCTTGATGGGTTTCTTTAACCAAAGAGTGGAATATTCATGAAAATTCTTGGGTAAAGGTGGAGATGTCTCAGAACTGTGGTGCCATTCATTTTACATCAAATATTGGTCTCAGAACTGTCATGGCGCTAGTGGGTATGTGATTTATGTTAATCACATGTTAATGAGCATATATTGTTAATGAGCATATATGTTATGAGCATATAATGAGGGCTTAGGTAAAACCTGTGTCAAATCCAGCACCACATTGGGTTTAGTCAGTCTTAGCCAGCTTGGTCCACAACCTGGTTTTTCAGCATCTTCTCAGCCCATAGCCTCAAGTCATGTAAATCTGCTGCCTAGAATTTGTTATCCTGTGACCATTCTGTATTATTCCTGTCTCAAATCTGCTTGTAAATATTCAAATGGTCTTTGACTTGGGCATGCCAACTTTGCTTACTTCACAGTGTTTCCTGTGTTATAATCCAACATAAGAAAAGATGATCCAGACATGTGTTAAACATCTCAAATAAGATGGATCCCAGGTATTTGTGTCAAATTTGGATTATTTTGGTTTTGTCTTTGCAGAATATAAAATACTAACATGAGGTAAGCACTAAGGTCTGGAGATGGCTGTGCAAGAGATGACAAAGTCCAACACCACGCTTGAGTGTCCAATCACCTCTTCTGGGGCAGCATATTTTTCTACAGTACAGTACTGAATTTGGAAAGGAAAAAAAAACTACGAGATTCATGAAACTGGACAACTGTCTTTATAACATTACCAGTGATAAAAGCAGTAAGGAAGGCTGGTTTACAGTCATCTGAGCAGCCTCTTCAGTTTCATAAATATGGTTTCTTGCTGATATTGAATGGCTTCCAATTTCAAGCGTAATGCTACATTACATGGCTAAGGGTGTGAAGAGAACCGATTTCTTTTGCAATCTTAAACGTTCTAGTCCGCGAATTAAAAGCCATTATTTGAAGAAGGGTGCCCATGCTCCAGCTGGCCGCCCAACGGTTGCTTCACAACGCAGGCTAAAGACCCGCTTCTTTGGGAGAAAACAGATGCGGGGCGGGAGGGAAAAGGGAGAGAAAGACGTCACTTCCTCTTGCCGGCTCCAGCAGCGGGCTGGTCGGCTAAGTGACAGAAAAGCAGACGGGGACTGGGAAAGGCACTGTCGGTGACATCACGGAGAGGGCGACTTCTATGTAGATGAGGCAGCGCAGGGACTGCTGCTTCGCCACCTGCTGCTTCGCCACGAAGGAGTTCCCGTGCCATGAAAGCGAGTTCAGGACCGCTGGTCGGAACTGAGAGTCCCAGCTGTGTGTCAGGGCTAGGAGGGCTCGGGAGTGCGCGGGCCAAGTGACCGTGCGTGTAAAGGGTGAGGCGTATGAGGCTGTGGCTGGGCGGAGGTGCCAGAGCTCATACTTACCTGGCAGGGGAGATACCATGATCACGAAGGTGGTTTTCCCAGGGCGAGGCTTATCCATTGCACTCCGGATGTGCTGACCCCTGCGATTTCCCCAAATGTGGGAAACTCGACTGCATAATTTGTGGTAGTGGGGACTGCGTTCGCGCTTTCCCCTGAATTTTTTGTCGTTTAAAGAATAGATCATACGCTAAAAGTTATTTTACTGGTTTGGGTCTTGGGTGGCGTCTTAAGGGTTAATTTTGTACTCGGAAGGTTGGGGAACAGGAAGTAACATGTCGCCATTTTTTACCCCGCAAGAGAAATATGAAGCGACAGCCCTTGTGAGCCTTTTTAATACAACCTAACTAGTGCGAAGGCCGTACAGCTCTTCCCTTTCTAAGATGGACTGCTTCTTGCAGAGATTGGTCCAAGAAAAGAAGAAAAGAAGGAAGGAAGGGAGAGAGAGAAAGAAAGAAAAAGAGAAAAGAGAGAAAAGAAAAGGAGAAGAGCCGAGCGTGGCGGTGTGTGTCTGTAATCCCAACTACTCGGGAAGCTGAGGCAGGAGAATCGCTTGAACCCGGGAGGCAGAGGTTGCAATGAGCCAAGATCGCGCCATTGCATTGCACCCCAGGCTGGCGACAGAGCCAGACTCTGTCCAAAAAAAAAGAAACAATTAGTCTATCTGTGGCATATTATTGGAGACAGTAGAATCCTGCATGCAACAGGCAATTGGTGCAGATCTGAACCCACTGAGCTATTGGCTTATGTTCCCTCTCTTCTATTAAGTATCAGGAGCAGAAATTGAGCTCTTTGACTTTTACCCACTAAGTATGGCTATAGGACAGGTGTCTCTCTCTCTCTCTCTCTCTCTGTCTCTCTCATTATTGTATCATTATTTTTTGCCATCAGTGTGGGTTTTTGATTTTGATGTTATGGAGTGAATTTCTGGGGACAGTCTCTGATGGGTGGTGTTGACAAGGATCCAGTCCCTGTTTGGTGATACATGACAGCTAATCTGCTCTGTGAGTCTCTTTTATTGTCTATTTATTGTCCTGAGGATAATGGTATCTCCTGATATTTGAGACTGCAGCAATGGTAAGTTGTTCATATCTTGTCTTTCCAATGTTTGGTAAAAATTTTATGGGCCCAGTAGTTGTCAATATCTGCAAGAGTGGCATCTCTATTACAGGAGTGATCTTACTACTCAGTGTCCCCCCTCCCACCAAACTTCGTTCCATAGGAGCTCCTGGCTTTAGCAAATTTACTGTATCTAAAAGACATCTTAGTCCAGGAAGAAAACTACATCTGTAGCATGTAAGGAGCAGTTTTCTGTGATTGGTGTATTCAGGTTTCTAACCAGCTGAAAAATTCAAATACTTGTCCTTTAAGGATTAAGTTTGAACCACACTACAGAAAGGAGAGAAAAGATTTATATGATCACATATAAGCAATGGAATCAGCAATATGAGCACTTTTCACAACTATACAAATCAAATGTAATAATCTCCAGAACATTAAGGAAATTCAGCCCTTAATGAAAATGAATGAAAAGAAATTATTCACCCACTGTTATATGCCCTGGAAAGAGAATGTCCTGCCAGACTTAAAAGGGTATCACAATATTACTCAGATTTTCAGGGATGAAGGCCCTCCAAGGATCTAATGATGTTTCCTTCACTGATAAACATTGTTAATAGATACCATTGCCTCTGTTTTCACCTTAAGTGATGTTACTTAGCACAATTCATTTCTTTAGAATACCCCTTAGTTTGGTGGAAGGAATTTTCCTGCGCTATAAATATAGGATATTTTCTCCTGAAACAAATTGGCATACTCTTTCAGTGAAGTGAATAGACAAGTTAGGTCTCTAAAATTTTAAAGGAGTCACTGCCCCAATTATCTTAGGAACAATAATAATCACTAATATAAAATTAAAATAAGAATATTAAGCCAGGTATGGTGGCTCAGATCTGCAATCCCAGCACTTTAGGAGGCTGAGGAGGGAGGATCAATTGAGGTTAGGAGTTGGAGACCAGCCTGGGCACATAGTGAAACCCCTGTCTCTACAAATTTTTAAGTATTAGTTAATATTTTAAATTGGCTGGGCATGATAATGCATGACTGTAATCTCAGCTACTAGAGAGGCTGAGGCAGGCTGCAGTGAACTGCCTGATTGCACCACTGCCCTCTAGCCTGGGTGACAGATTGAGACTCCCAACTCAAAAAAAAAAAAGAAAGAAAGAAAAAAGAAAGAAAGAAAATTAAGAATTTGAAATTAAGAATTTGTTGAAAATTGTTTTACTACAATGCTAGGCTGCATGTCTTGTGCCTGTACTCCCAGCAGCTCAACAGGCTAAGGCAGAAGGATTGCTTTAGGCCAGCAGTTGGAGACCAACCTGGGCAACAGGGCAAGACCCCATCTCTAAAAATATACAAGGCAAGCTTAGCCAAGAGGATCGCCTGAGCCCAGAAGTTCCAAGTTGGTCAGCTATGATAGCCCCGCTGCACTCTAGCCTGGATAACAGAGCAAGACCCTGTGCCTTATTTTTTATTTCATTTTATGTTTTTTTTTTT
>NW_016812413.1:152844-159685 GCF_001698545.2 Rhinopithecus bieti | reverse complement strand
AAAAAAAAAAAAAAAAAAAAAAAGAGAGAGAAATTTGGTTTTAGAACCAGACAAATTAAATGGGAGACTTACTTCCAATGAGACCTAAAAATGTCTAAATTTCTAAAATTTCTAAAAGAACTGAGAAAATTGCCTCCATTGAGGAAGTAAGCTGAGGGAGGTAAACTGACACGTTTTCTGAATTGAGAAATATTGAGGGGACTTTGTCTCTTTCGCCTCCAACTTCTCCTCCTCCTGCCCCTGTGCCTGCATAATCTTTCTTACCTGAGCCTTCCTGTCCTGCCTTGCCTCTTCTTCCATCACCATCACCTGAGGAAAGTCCCAAGGCTCTAGCCCTTTCCCTGAAACTTCCGTTCCGACAGCCCCTTTCAAGGTAAAACCCAAACCCATAGGAAGAGGGGAGCCTACCATTGTGTATACGCTTCACCGAAACGTGAATTAAGAATATTATAAAAGACTTCCCTGATCTAAATTTAAATACATTTCGCTCTTCTGTTTCTAAAGCAGGCTCCAAGATCCTCCAAGATCCCTACAGGGTTTGACAGAAAATTTGACTTAACTTTTGAAACCTTTGAGCCCAAATATTCTAACCTTTATCAATTAATTCACATGCTGGTGAGAAAGGCAAGGCCAGTAACTGGTTGCAAAAGTCAAATTGGAAGGATTTTCAAAAAGAGACTGAAGCAGAACATGAAATGGCTCATATTTTAGCCAAATATCTCCATGTTGCCATTCCCCAGGTCCTTCCTAAAAATACAGATTGGAGGATAATTCAGCAATGTACTAAAAAGCCAGACAAATCTGTCTTTGCTTAAGTAAAATGGTTTGAGAACCAGGCGTGGTAGCTCATGCCTGTAATCCCAGCACTTTGGGAGGCCGAGGCGGGTGGATCACTTGAGGTCAGGAGTTCGAGACCAGCCTGCCAACATAGTGAAACCCTGTCTCTACTAAAAATATAAAAATTAGCCAGGTGCCCACTTAGGAGGCTGAAGCAAAAGAATTGCTTGAACCCAGGAGGTGGAGGTTGCAGTGAGCTGAGATCCTGCCACTGCAATACAGCCTGGGTGACAGAGCGAGACCCCATCTCAAAAAGAAAAAAATTAGCAGGGTAGTAGAAATATAATGCACACGAGAATGATAATCATGAAGACAATCTCTATTCCAGAACAGTAAGGGAACCTATTCCATTAAGGAGCCAACTGAAAACATCAAATCCCAGTTCACACCCCAGGGTGTGGTGTCATGAGCCTGTAGTCCCAGCTACTTGGGAGGATTAGCAAAGAGGTTTGCTTGAATTTCTGAGGTCAAGGCAGAAGTGAACCATGATCATGCCACTGTACTCCAGCCTGGGTGACAGTGAGACCTTGTCTCAAAAACAAACAAACAATCCCACAAAACCAAACAACAACAACAACAACAAATTGTCACCTCACTCTGAAATGACAGTGGAAACATCACTTTGCTATTAGAAAATTAAAAGAAAAATACTCCCTCTTGTTATCAACCTGCCCTCTTGCTCTAACATGTCTGACCCACGGTTTAAAATGCCAAAAGCTGATGTACTCGAATTATAGTACACTTACCTGTTCTTCACCAGCATTTATTTTTGTGTGGAGAAGATCACCATCCATGGTCCTATAAATGTCTAACAGCATGGAATGATGGAAGGAAGTGTCTTTTAGGATATTTGGCCATATATATATATCTGAAGAAACTCCACATTGGGCGAGTTCCCTCAAACTTTTCACTAGGCATGACCACTGCTGTATTTTAGATAGACATTCTGGAGGGCAAAACCTGAGAATTATCTGCCTGGCTATCAAGAAGATAGCTCCTTGCATTTTCGAGGGGAGAACACTTTTGCTTCAAGGGAGTGTTTCCTCCCAGGATTACAAATCTTTCTGTAACCTCAGGAAACATTGCTGATGAAAACCAGGCATGGTGGCTCTGGCCTGTAACCCCAGTGACTCAGGAGCTGAGGCAGGAGGATCACTTAAGCACAGGAGTTGGAGGCTGCAGTGAGCTATGGTAGCACCACTGCACTCCAGCCTGGGCTACAGAGCCAGACACTGTCTCTAAAAGAAAAAGAAAGGAAAACATTGCTGATGAAACTGCGGCCTCTTTTGCAGCTCAATAAAAAGGCATTTTATTCACTGCCTTACGTTGTACGGGAACTCTCATTCTTTCGTCCCAAGATTTCAGCTGGAAAAAGAAATCCGCGCGGCGGCTTCTTCAAGCGCCCGGGCTGGGAGCGCGGATTCTGATCCTTGGTCGCCAGGCCGGGCTCCCGCGGGGCCACGGGTGAAAAGGAGCCTGAGCAGCTCCGAAGGATGAGTGTGGAACGATGGGGCTCCCCCTCGTCCCGCCAGGACCTCGCCCCAAGGAGAAGACACCTCAGGACAAAACAGATGCAAAAATCTTTTCTTCTGCTTGGCAGAACACTTTGGATTGGGCTCATGGAAATTTGAATGTGAAGAACAGAGTAAATTAACATTCGAAATAGGATGGGCCAACTGAATAAAACAGTGTTACTCCTAAATTAGGTCTCAAACCATCGACCCTAAACTGAGACGCAATCACCATTGACTGAGCTAACCCCATCAAAAATTTTCATCCCACCGATTACTTACCAAAATGACAAGATTATGAGATGTCCCGAGTGAAAGGAATCTCGGGGTCTAGGACTGAGGGGCGGCAGCCTTTTTAGTGGAGGAGACCTCTCACCCCGAGGTCCAGGGTCGCCCTGAGAGGTGGTGGGGACTTGTTCGGTTGCTGGGGCGCTGGCTGCGGGGTCCGGGCCTCCGATTGCAGGGGGCCAGGAGGCTCTCCCAGGACTGGGACCAGGATTGGTGACTCCGATTGGATGTTTGAGCAATTTCCCTGTGGACCAGGCCCCTGCGAGAGGCCGGTTTCTGGGACCCGGACTCCTGAGGAGGGGACGCGAGAGGAGGAGGGACATCGTACCGGACACATTGCGAGGCGGGAGCGGGAGGGATGAGGGTACTTGCAGCAGCAGAGCTTCCTTCCCGGGGACCCAAACCTTCCTTTCTCTTCTCTAACCCAGGACTTAGTACGAAGGGCAAATGTAAACCACATCCCTTTCACTTTGTCTTTGAGGCGGGAGTTTGCTTCCCAGAGTGGCTTCTGGCTCCAGAGTAAAACACCAGTGAAAAAACAACACCCCACCGAGATTCGAACTGGGATCGCTGGATTCAGAGTCGAGAGCGGTCGCCATTACCCCCTAGAACGGCTGTTAGGAATGTTTTCAGTTATTGACATTTGGCAAGCCTCCATATCACCAGAATTTCCTTTGCAGGTATTCTTTTCTCCTTGCCACACAGGACTTGAGTACCTTTAATCTACAATAGGAAGAGTCGCCCCAGACTTACGTCTCTCTGCTGTTGTCTTTAGGTTTCTCTCTCAGAGAATAAGATTAATCTCCTTTCCGGATTAGGGACAGGAAGAGCAATATTTAGGCCTCCACTACAGCCACCAGTTCTGCCTGGGTTGCCAGTTTCCTGCCCTGAAACAAACATTCTGCCGAAACCCCCTACCCGCTGGTGTTTCTTTCTTTTACTTTGCAACTCTCCTTTTCCCTTTATCCATGGAGCACTGGTGACCATTTCTGGAACAAGATTTGGGATATGCTGGAATTTCCACTCTTCTTATTCTGCCTTCTTCTCCTCCTCTTTCTCCTCCTCCTCTCATTCTGTTTCCAATCCCCTGTCTCTCCTGCTCCCTGTCTTCCTCACAGTACCCCCACACCCATTTTCCCCAGCTCCCTCCAGCTCTCCACACTTCCTGCCTCCCCCTCCTTCTCTGTTCCTTCTTGGCTACCATTCCTCTTCCTTCTGCAGGCTCCCACCCTACCCACCACCAGCCTCCCACACACAGCCTACACTAACAGAAGAATGGGCTATCACAGTCTGAGAGGAAGTTGAGGAATATGTTTCCAGTCAGGACACTTTGGGGGATCTTTGCTAGGGAGTGTGAGTGCGGTGACAGCAACCTAGACGATGAACATCAGCCAGTCCTTGAGGCCTGGGGAGGACTGGCAGATCCAAGGCCACCCCATACCTCGGGTGACCCAAAAGAGTCATCTTCTCATTCCAAAAGGCTAAATCTGATTGCCAAAGTCCAAGGAAATTGAAAGCAGGAGTCATTGTCTTTGCAAGTCCAGTTCCAAGTGGAAGGGGTCCCAGAAACTGGACCCCTTCCAGCCACTGCAAGGTCAGCACACAGGCATTTGCATTGCCCAGGACTCAGCCAGTACCCTGGATGCCTGGCTAGGGCCTGTCCAGAGAAAGCTAGGTGTGGGGCCCATTTCCATCTAGGCGGAGGTTCCTGGGGAAGTAGGCGCTTGCCAAGAGATTGCCCCCTTACCGTCCTCCTGAGGGTGTGTGGAGCCTCAGAGCTGCTACCTCTTGGACTCCACCCTCTGGATGCCACCAGCTCCCACTGTCCAGGGCTTCCAGTGAAGTCTCCAAGGCTCTGATATTTGAATCCTCCTGGTTTGGTGAGCCAAGAGCTGCCTCCCACAAAGTGAGCAGACGTGGAGAGCTGCCAGATCCGAAAGGGAAAAATCACAAGGCATTGCCAGCTAGATAGGGACAGAGTCCCCTCTATTATGATTCGGATTCAAAGGGTAGATGTCATGGCCCCTAAACATCACAGCATGACCAGGGCATGCCACCCACGACCTGCAGTGCCCTTGCACCTGGTTAGGTGTAAGTTATTTTACTTTAGCAGACAAATTTTCCTTCCTTTGTGGCTAGATCTGCTTCTCTCTCTCTCTCTCTCTCTCTTTTTCCCCTTGAAGCCACCCATTCTCTACCCCACCTTTATTTTCTCTCTCTGTTTCCACCCTGTTGCCCCCTTTCACCTGCTTTCTCCTGTTCAGCTTTCATGGTTCACCCCTTCCCTGCCCACTGGCATCCCCCAAACTAACGCTGCTGTGCTGTCCTGGGTGGGGAGATGGGTGTGGCTGTAGACGGTGCCCTCCAGAGTGTCCAGGATGGAGAAACATGGTGCAGCAGCCAGTATAATGGTTTAAAAGAATGGCCACTTTCTTTCTTTTTTTATATTTTTAAATTATACTTTATGTTCTAGGGTACATGTGCACAATGTGCAGGTTTGTTACATATGTATATATGTGCCATGTTGGTGTGCTGCACCCATTAACTCGTCATTTATATTAGGTGTATCTCCTAATGCTATCGCTCCCCCCTCCCCCACCCTACAATAGGCCCCAGTGTGTGGTGTTCCCCTTCCCATATCCAAGTGATCTCATTGTTCAATTCCCACCTATAAGTGAGAACATGCGATGTTTGGTTTTCTGTTCTTGCAACAGTTTGCTGAGAATAATGGTTTCCAGCTGCATCCATGTCCCTACAAAGGACATGAACTCATCCTTTTTTATGGCTGCATAGTATTCCATGGTGTACATGTGCCACATTTTCTTACTCCAGTCAGTCATTGATGGACATTTGGGTTGGTTCCAAGTCTTTGCTATTGTGAATAGTGCTGCAATAAACATATGTGTGCATGTGTCTTTATAGCAGCATGACTTATAATCCTTTGGGTATATACCCAGTAATGGGATGGCTGGGTCAAATGGTATTTCTAGTTCTACATCCTTGAGGAATCGCCACACTGTTTTCCACAATGGTTGAACTAGTTTACAGTCCCAACAACAGTGTAAAAGTGTTCCTATTTCTGCACATCCTCTCCAGCACCTGTTGTTTCCTGATTTTTTAATGATTGCCATTCTAACTGGTGTGAGATGGTATCTCATTGTGGTTTTGATTTGCATTTCTCTGATGGCGAGTGATGATGAGCATTTTTTCATGTGTCTGTTGGCTGTGTGAATGTCTTCTTTTGAGAAGTGTCTGTTCATATCCATATATGTGGAAAGCTGAAACTGATCCTTTCCTTACTCCTTATACGAAAATTAATTCAAGATGGATTAGAGACTTAAATGTTAGACCTAAAACCATAAAAACCCTAGAAGAAAACCTAGGTACTACCATTCAGGACATAGGCATGGGCAAGGACTTCATGTCTAAAATACCAAAAGCAATGGCAACAAAAGCCAAAATAGACATTTAAATGGGATCTAATTAATCTAAAGAGCTTCTGCACAGCAAAAGAAACTCCCATCAGAGTGAACAGGCAACCTACAGAATGGGAGAAAGTTTTTGCAATCTACTCATCTGACAAAAGGCTAACATCCAGAATCTACAAAGAACTCAAAACAAATTTATAAGAAAAAAACAAACAACCCCATCAAAAAAGTGTGCAAAGGCTATGAAAAAGCTCATTTCTTTTCATCACTAATATTCCATTGTATGGATACAACACAATTTATTTATCCATTCACTTGTTGAGAAGGACATCTTGGTTACTTCGAGTTGTTGACAATAATAAATAAAACTGCTGTAAATACTTGTGTGCAGGTTTTTGGTGAACACAAGCCTTCCTCGCATTTGGCTAAATAGGTCAAACTGCCATTGCAAAATTATAGGGTAAGACTATGTTTAGCTTTTGTAAATGAAAAAACAAAACAAACACTCCCAAACTGTTTTCCAAAGTGATTGTACCATTTTGCATCTCCACCAACAATGCCTATAGCCCTGTTTGACAGCTTTTGGGATTGTCACTTTTTACAGATTTTAGTTACTCTAATAGGTGTGTTCTGTTATCTCATTGTTTTCATATGCAATTTTCTAATGACAAATGATTTTGAGTATCTCTTTCATTTACTTATTTACTATCTGTACATCTTTTCGGTGAGGTGTTCAGATCTTTTGCCTACTCTTTTTTTTTTTTTTTTTTTTTTTTT
>NW_016812413.1:138467-151766 GCF_001698545.2 Rhinopithecus bieti | reverse complement strand
AAAAAAAAAAAAGAAAAAAAAAAGTTACTTGTAATAAAACTCACCAATTTTAAATTTATGATGTAATCATTTAAGGAGGTTTGTAGAATTATTCAGCCATCAGCAGAGTCACACTTTAGAATATTTTGCCTTTCCCCAAATTCCCTCAAGCCTCTGCACAGTCATTTCCTAATCTCTGATGCCCATGACTGGGCCCCAACAAAATAAAATTTGGAAAACCGACATTATTAAATTTCAACTTTTCTTAGATTGGGAATTTTTATAGTAACTCATTGTCTTAGTTTTGTGACATTTAGAGGAAATATTGCATTTTAGGCACTTTTTTGAGGAACTTAATAATAGTCCTTTTCATTGCTCTTTGTGAGTTGTTTCATTTTTACTAATAACTGATAGTTGCTACCAAACCTGGTCTGGCTAGCCTAAATGAAGGAGCTAAAAAAATAATAATAATCTGCTATAATAAATAGAGATAGATGATGAATTTGCAAATAAGATTATATGGAGTTAGTATTGTACCATCTTTATTCTTGCAGAAATTTTGTTGGTAACATTAGAGATTCTCCTCACATGCTTGGAATGCCTCTCATTGTCTTCTTCAGGTTGCAAGGGCTCCAGAACAGTGGCATAAAGGTGAGTGCAAGATTTTTACTGTAGTGGATCGAAACCACAGAAGTCTGGAACAGAGGCTGGGTTCCATGATAAGGGTTTTAGGAAGCTGAATGCAGGTGTGTCAGGCTATGTAATTATGTGCAGCTCAGGATACTTCTCCAAGTTCTCTTCAGATATAGGAGGAATTCATTTTTGGGGGTTTGAAAAACTGGGTTTTCTTTTTCTGTGCTGGCTGTCGGGCAGGAGACACTAACTCCAGAGGCCATCTCCATTCCTTCTCACCTGGCCTTTTCCATTTTCCAACCAATAGCAGCTCATGGAGTCCTTCTCAAGCTCCCATTCTTTCTGATGTCACCTTCTCCTGACAGCTAGAGAAACCACTGGCATGTATGCAATGATGTGATTAGATCCAGTTTACACAGGTAACCTCATCATCTTAAAGTCATATAGCTGGCATGTAACAACATAATCACAGGAATGATGTCTCGTCACCTTAACAGGCTTCAGAGACAAGGGTGTGGCATGTTTGGGGACCATTTCAGAAATTCCATCTACCACAGTCGGACACTCACATTCTCCCATCTGCAAAATACATTCATCCTCTCCCCTAAGGTTTCCAAATTTCATGTCATTAAAGCATTAGTTCAAAGTGAAAAATGTTATGTAGACCACATCAGATCAAAAGTTTAAAATCTTATCTTAATCATCTACACCAAGTGTGAATGAAGCTTCTGAGGGTGTCCATTAAGTCCAGATGCTTGACATAATTCCCTTCCCTCTATTAACCTATTAAACTCAACAAACAGCTTATCTGCCCTCAGTGTGCAATGATGGGACAGACATAGAAAAACGATTCTAGTGATTCTTGTTCACAAAGGGGGAAGGTGGAAGTAACAAATAGTCACTGGTCCAAAACCTTTTTGAAATGGGGCTGAGCAAAGCCCAGCAGAAATTTCTTGGTTAGGATCCACAACCTGTAACTAACCCTCTGTGACACGGGCTTTGCCTCTGGGCTCTGCATTTCTTTCTATCTTTACAGAAATCATTTTATTTTCCTTCTTCTCCTACTCCTTTGGTTCTTCCCCTTTCTCCTTATGGCAGCATCCTCCCCTTAATCCTTGGCACATCATCCCCAGCAGAATTAGTCAAATGTTGCCCATGTCATTGACCCTGACCATCTCCATGAGGGCTGTCCTTGTGACCCCCTGCTCCCCTGGGACCCTCTTCACTGACCTGACCTCTCTGTCATGATTGCTTTCAGCTGACCTGGCTGGTTTAGGAAAAAACCTAGAATTGTGGAGACCCAGAACCAATCTCTGCCCTCTCTTGTCTCCAAGAGAGGAAGAAAACAACAGGTATCGTCATGGAGAAATGACCCACGTGAGGGCTTAGACTCTCCAGCAGTTACAGCAGAGGAAACTTCCTGAAGAATGGTGGAGCTGAGATCCCAGTCCCGGAAAGCAGGTTTGTGTTAAGCACTATTTAATCTTTATGTCCTCCCTGCCCTAATCTGCCAGCCAGCGAATGACAACTGACCGAGTATAAATACTAGGACTACAGAACCATGATAAAGGGTTTGTCCAAGGAAACACCCTTTTACTATTTTTGTTTTCACAGTGGAAATTGCTGTTTTTCATCCAGAGTTTTCTGAAACGCAGCAGTGAGTTCCTAGAAGGTGAATTAGGTGCTTTGGACCTGGAGGCTGAGGCCAAGGCTTGTGTGGTCGATCTGCTGCCACCATGTGGTGACGGAGCCTGGGAGAGTCTTAGTCTTTCTTGGCTTCACTTTTCTTGTCAGTAAGGTAAGGGCTTATTGCTCCCCTCTGAGGTCCCTTCCTGCTGTGTTTTCTCTGAGTCTCTGAGGAACTGAGATGGTTTTTAACGCCGCACAGCACCGGCAGCTGAGACCTGACTCTGTCTCCTGCAGGAACCTGAGCTGAGTCCACACCCTGGAAGCCCAGAACTGAGGGAACAGATGAAAGAAAGAAAGTCAGCAGGTTTAGGGGATGAGAACAACCCACAAAGGACAAGCCATTGGTACATGGAAACCAACGAAGGGGGGAATAAGAACAAATTGGGACAGAAGCCTCAGGGGAAATGGGCAATGCCTATCATCATCCAAACCCTCAAGGAACAGCGCAAGCTGAGCAGTGGGGACTGAGAGAAACTTACTCCACAGGAGTTTCCTGCCCCTGGCCATGGAGAGCCACAGGGTGGATCAGAGCTGGTTTATAGTGAGGGGCAGCAGCAACTCCAAGAGGGGGAAGATGCGACCATGAGCTCCTGCCCCAGACCCAGGAGCCTCGACCTTGGGGCTGCCGNGCCTATCATCATCCAAACCCTCAAGGAACAGCGCAAGCTGAGCAGTGGGGACTGAGAGAAACTTACTCCACAGGAGTTTCCTGCCCCTGGCCATGGAGAGCCACAGGGTGGATCAGAGCTGGTTTATAGTGAGGGGCAGCAGCAACTCCAAGAGGGGGAAGATGTGACCATGAGCCCCCCTCCCCCAGACCCAGGAGCCTCGACCTTGGGGCTGCCGTAGCAGTGGATGCTCTTCAGGTCAGTGTGGGTTAGAGGGAATAACCATGCTGGGAGAAGGGTTGGAGACATCCATTCTTACATTAAACAGCTCTGCCCTAGGTCAGGTGCTAGAGTAAGTGTCCCTTGCTAGTATACAAAGCAGTGATACTTATAATATTCTTCTGTACTTACAGTTGAAGGAGGTTTCAAAATGGTATCTCATAAATATTTATTGGATGTTTAATTTTCTTTACACTGTGTTAAACACTTGGGATTCAGATATTAATGTCTCCCCAAAGGGACTCAAGCCCATGAGAGAAAGAACACAAGCATAGCATTTTTTTTTTTTTTTGAACCTCACTAAACCCCCCCAAGTATTTATTTTTCCATTTTCATCACCACAAATTTCTTAACAATGTAAAATTTAACTTTGTAATTAAAACAAAAACTCTCCCCTGGGAGGAATCTGATGACACAAGGATAACACCAAGTTAGGTGCACAAACGACAAAAAATGCCAAACTAACTGATCATCCTTCCTGAAATTTCTCTTAAAAGCAGAGAAATAGAATCAATGCTGCCACCTAGCGGCCAGCCAAACAAATAAGGTAGCATACTGGAGAAGAAGGTCATAGTCCCAACAATCTGGTTTCCCTGCCTATTATCAAGCCACCTACTCCTTACTTTTCTTCAAAAAAACACAGCAACATATCCTAAGCAACCCCTCCTCCACAGTCGTAGTCCAAATACTTTAACACAGCAACCAAAGTCTGTCTTGTTAAACACACTACTTCTCATGAAACTTTCCTCTGCCTATTTTAAGGTAGGTTTGCCCAGTCCTATGGCTCAGTAGAGATGACACAGGAGAACACGGAAACATCCAAAACGTTCACTGGTTCAGAGTGTGTACACAGTAATTTTGATGTCTGTTGCCTCAAATACCTCCTCGATCATCGCAGATACATTTTCCCATTGCAGACGATCAAGACCACATTCAATCCTGGGCATGGAGAGGTCGGTGACTCCATTCTTCAGACAATGAGACTTCATTGCCTCTAAACTCTTCTGTAAGTTTTCATAAGTTGGCTTGTGCGAAGCCCTTTTCTTTGTAATCAAGTAATATATATATCGCCCATCTCTCTTCAGAACAGCCACTTCTCCAGGTTTCTTTTGTTGATTTAAAAGTTCTTGCACCCCTCCAAATTTCTTCTTGAAGAGGACAGCTATCCCAGCACCCATGCGACAATCCTCACTGATACAGTGGGCTAAAGAGTCTGTTTTAGGGCATGCAAAAAGGTCTCCTTTCACATAAGTGATTCTGCTTCCTTCTGGATCTTCATTAAGGCTGCTGGCCATGATACTGAGTCGCTATTTCCAGAATTTAAGTGTTTCTTCAGCCTAGGGCTGGTCAGCGAGGACGCAGGGTCTGTCCTGGGGTCCTATGGGAGGGTGCGGGGAGGCTCGCTCAAAGCCCCGATGTACCCAAGTCCAAGCATAGCATTTTAAGAAAATATGGAAGTTCCCCCACACTGGGGTGTTGTGGCAACCCAGAGAATGGGAGTTTAGGTGAAGACATTGCTCCTAATGACACGGGGAACCATAAGAGGACTTCTTCAGAACAGACTCATTTTCCTCCAATGTCCCACAGAGAGGGATCCTGGGGCATGAATAGTGTAAGGTAAGGGCTGGTCTAAGGAAAGGGATTTGCTGCATCCTGGGAGAAATCTCAGCACCCCCAATAGGACATTTGGGACAGGAATGCAGGTGAGAGGAGGTTTGCAATTGCTTTCATTCAATAATTGATGAACACTCTCCTGAGAACTCCCTCAGTGCTAGACCCTGAGCTGGGCACCATGAACACAGAGATCAGTAAGACATGATCTCAGCTGTCATAGAACTCTCAGTCTAGTGACCAGCGATTCCTGAGAAGTATAGTGATGGTGGGTTCATTGGAACCAGTGGTCCATGCTGCATGGAGATGACCCCAGTGGATGACCTGGTCTCTCTTCTGTTTTTTTTTTTTTTTTTTTTTTCAAACAGCTGAATGACCTGTCCTGGGCCAGTGACCCTAGACTTCAGCCAGATGTCAGCATCTCAAGGGACAACCAACAACTTGGCTCCATGTTGGGTCAAAACAGTTAACACAGCCAAGGTATTCAAGGTATCAGTAGCTACTGACTATGTCCTGGCCAGCTGTGAAAAGAAAGAGGTGAGTTTAACAGGTATTCTAAAATTGTCCTTGACATAGTAATCACAGATGATCTATCTTCTGTCTGGCTTTATATATATATATATGTATATGGTGATGGAGTTTCATTCTTTTT
The DNA here is from genome assembly GCF_001698545.2 of Rhinopithecus bieti. Classification (NCBI taxonomy): domain Eukaryota; kingdom Metazoa; phylum Chordata; class Mammalia; order Primates; family Cercopithecidae; genus Rhinopithecus; species Rhinopithecus bieti. The sequence goes on along the minus strand of NW_016812413.1, from coordinate 146,315 downwards.
GCCAGGCTGGAGTGCAATGGAATGATCTCGGCTCACTGCAACCTCTGCCTCCAGGTTCAAGTGATTCTCTTGCCTCAGCCTCCTGAGTAGCTGGGATTATAGGCGTATGCCACCATGCCTGGCTAATTTTCTATATTTTCAGTAGAGACAGGGTTTCACCATGTTGGCCAGGCTGGTTTCGACCTCCTGACCTCAGGTGATCTGCCCACCTCGGCCTCCCAAAGTGCTGGGATTACAGGTGTGAGCCACCACGCCCAGCCTCTGTCTGGTAATTTAAATGCTTTGCAGACTTCAAGATTCACCTGTGTCCAAAATAAATTCTGTATCAGTCATAGTACTAGCATTTAGAAATTGTGTATTTTATCCCCTAGTCATAGATTAAATAACTAAGGCGGAAAGGAGTAAAGCAGCTCCCATGAATGTATGAGAAAGTAGGGGGAGTCATGGACTAAAGTCCTACCTTAGGATTCCCCAGCAGTTGCCAGTCACAATTTTTGTGCTATTAGAAACAACAACAACAACAATAACAAAGTGACAACCTGTTTTGTTCCTCTGCTTACCCTATCGAGTTCTCTACACTATAACATCTCTGCTTATCAAGACAACTTGGATTCTCAATTTGTTGAGCTCAACAAAAGCATGTGCTGAGCCCCTGTGGGTAAAGTGTTATGCTAGTTATGGTGGGTGCTACAGAGGAAGCCCAGAAGAGTCCTTAGTGACAAGAGCTTGAGATTTCTGCTCCCAGCTCAGCCTGAGTTGCCTGGAGATGAGAAAATCAGTAGCCGACACCCACAGGTGCATTCTGGTGAAAGGGTCGATGAATTGAATGTTACCAAGTCTCAGCCTGGATCCCCTCCCTTTGTTTCACTTCACAGATTACATGTTGACAGTAGGAAAATCAACAGAAAAACCATGAGGCTAGAGTAGAAAAGACTTAGTAATGCTGCTGGGTGGGCCATGAATTTTTACAAACACATGAAGAGCCTTCTCAGAAATGAAGTTTTAGGAAATATAAAATGTGTAGCTGGGATACATTACAGTGTAATGATAGAAAAAATATTGTATATAGCAGCATCTAATAAGTTCTGAAGGAAAAATATTTTTCACATTACTCCAATTATGGCCTTATATGTCAAAAACAAAACAAAACAAAACAAAACCTAAGAGAACCACTAACATCCATTGGTTTTGCAGAAACAGGATACCCTTAGTGCACTTAAAGTTGGAAAAATGGCTCTGCCTTTAGGGCCATGCAATGAAACAGACTGTGTGGTAGTTGACGTAGGAGGAGCAGAGTGGAGTTTATAACAATGGCCACAAGACGGTGAAGAAAATGCTCTGGGGTTTTTAAGCAGCAGACGAGGTGACTCAGAGGAATGTGAGACAATCATACAAAAGCAACTTTAGCAACATTTTCGATTCAGTGGGCACTACATAGTTAGTCCACGCTCTGCATCCATTCTTGCACAGTCTGTCCCTTCATCGACTTGGGCCTACAATGACTTTTCTGAGAGACGAGAGGGATCAACACAACAGCACGCACACCTGAAATAAAGAATGAATTTCTAATTTTCAGATTTAATCTCTGACCTAACCAAAGAAGTGACTACCATAGAGGTTAACTATTAATAACATAAATGATGCTCACAAATATGCAGATCTTATAATAACAAGGTAAAACAGCTTAAAAAGTAGATAGTAGAACTGTAGTTCAGGCACGCTAATAGAAGTGACCCATAACATTACATCATCTCCACTTCCAACAAAAATCAGGTAAAAGAAGGAAGGAGACTGGCAACCCAATGCACAGAACTATATATAACAGGCATACTATTTATTGGTTGGTTATAAACCATTGGAAATAAATCTTTTTATATACTGACTCTTGGTTTATGTCACAGAGGCACAGCATGGAACAATAGACAACCAGACTGTAAGATAAATTCATTTGAGTAACGGGACTTTTGTAAACCATTAGACAGACATTTGAGAAACCAAATTTAAAGCTGTTTGTGAGCCATGTTAGCCTATCAAGGTGGAAATTCAGGAGGGATACATAATGACAAATAAATGCTTTATGTGTGTGTGTGTGACACAGTGATGTGATGCATTGGGAATGTGATCTTGTGAATCTCTCAGGTGAGCAATCCTGACGTGATTGGGCATAAAGGTCAGTAACTGAAGAGGTACCAAATGTGCTCCATGTGTCAGTTGTGACCTAAGGAACTGAAGGCTTTCACCCTCCCTTGAAGTAATGAAGCTGACACAGCAGGGGCTGCAAATTCCACTGCAGATCAGGGTCTTGATGCTGACATACTGAAGAGTGGACTCCCACTTGAGTTACAGAGTAGGAACTACTGTTTCCTAAGGCTACTGAATATCCCACAAACTAACCTCCTCAGCTTGCCATTATTAATTATTTTAAAGCTCTCAGTGGTCTCATTTTATAGTAGATCACATCAGAAATAAGACTAATAACGATCAGGTACAAACTCATATTTGCTGGACATATCATTGCGTATCATCCCAAAGTTTCTGGCACTACATAATGCTGGAGTAGATTCTTCAATATTACATTTTAAACTAAGGGAGAACATTGGTTTCTAAATTTTACAACTATAGCATTGCAGCTAAACACAAGTGCAAGTGGGCAGCCTTATCAACTGCATGAATAATCTTAAGGAAAACTTATTGGTGAACATACAGAACATTTCACACGCATTTATCTACGAAGTACAAACTCTTCCCAACCTCAGAACTTGATATGGGTTAGGACATTCCTCTCCCTTGGGCTGGTGATAAAGCTCTAACTGAAATGAGAAAGATTCTTCATACCTGGTAAATATGCAAGTTTCCTAAGATATTGCCATTGGCCAATCAAACCTGAATCCGAAAAGCATTTGTTTCTAGCAGGATATAAGATCAATATGCAAAAATAAATTGTATTTATGCAATTGCACCGCAGAATTTAAATGTAAAAGGAATACCATTTACGATAATGTCAAGTGTATAAAATCCATAAATATGAATATGACTGAAAATTAGAGCATATTTCACAGAGAACATAGCTCAGGCCTAATAACTGGAAAAATATTGCTTGTTCATGTGTAAGAATATTGTTGAGATGTTCATTTCCCCTAATTTGATCTATGAATTCAATGCAATCCGACTCAAAATTTCAGCATGCATCATTGGTAGAAATTGCTCAGCTGATTCTAAAATTAACATGAGCTAGCATAACAAAAGTGCCTGTATAACGAAGAACAAAATTGGACAGCTAGCTCCAACTGATTTAAAGAACAATCATAGAGTTGTAATGGCCACAATGGATGCTTTGGCATGTGATCAATTTAAATGGATCAAAAGAAAATAGAGTCCAAATATAAACCAATACATATATTGAGAACAGATTTTTGAAAATATTGGAAAAGCAATGTATTTTAAAATGATGCATAATATTTCAACAAATGATTGAGAATTTTCTTTTTAAGCAATGGATGTGACATATTTGTAACCATATAAAAATAAACAAGTAGAAAAAATTGAATTCATGTGTCATTTCACATATAAAAATTAGTGGTTACCAGAGGCTGTGAAGGAGATAGGGGAGAAGGAAGAAAAGATACTGGTTAATGCATATAAAATATAGTTAAATAGAAGGAATAAGTTCTAGTATTTGATAGTATATTAGGGAGACTATAATTCAAAATTACTTACTGAATATTTTTAAATAACTAGAAGAGAAGAATTGGGATATTCCTTACATAAAGAAAAGATAGTTTTGAAGTGACAGATATACTACTTACACTGATTTGATCATTACAAATTGTATACATTTATCAAAATATCATGTGTATCCCCAAAATGTGAACAACTATTATACATCAATTAAAATAATGAAAAGTACACCTTAGATAAATTAACAATGATTCCAATCTGATCAGTTATCTTTTCTGACCACAATGGTATGAAACTAAAAATTAACTATACAAGGAAAACTGGAAAATTCAACAATACATGGAAATTAAACAACATGCCTATGAACAACTGATTGATCAAAGAACAAATCAAAAGGGAAATGTGAAAATATATTGAGGCAAACAAAAGTGAAAGAAAACATAACAAAATCTTAGAACAGCAAAAATAGCTCTAAGAGTCAAGTTTATAACCATAAATGCATACATTAAAAAAGAAGAAAGATTTCAAATATACATTACACCTCAAGAAACCAGGAAAAAAAACAACAAAATAAATCCAAAGTTCACTAAAGAAAGGAAACAAAAATCAATGCAGAAGTCAATCAACTGAAGAATAGAAATACTACAGAAAAATAAAACTGAGTTGTTGGTTTTTTGTTTTTTGTTTTTTGTTTCCTTTTCCTTTCTCCTTCTCTTTCTCCTTCTCCTTCTCTTCCTCTTTCTCTTTCTCTTTCTCTTTTTAGGAGAGAAAACGTCTTACTATTCTTCCCAGGCTGATTGGGAACTACTGGCCTCCGGTGATCCAACGTAGGCCTCTCACACCCAAGTTGTTTTTCTGGAAAAAGTAAAATTAACAAACACTTGGCTAAAATAACTAAGAAAAAAATACAGAAAACTCAAATAAATAACATCCGAAATTAAAGTGGAGGCATTGAAACAGAAGCCTCACAAGTAAAAAGAATCATAAGAAACGATTATTAACAGCTCTATGCCATCAAATTGGATAACCTAGAGTAAATGGATAAATTCTTAGAAACATACAACCTACCAGGATTGAATCAAGAAGAAACTGAAAGCCTGAACGACCAATAACAAATAAAAGGACTGAAGAACCTCCCAACAAAGAGAAGCCCAGGACCAAATGGCTTCACAGCTGAACTCTTCCAAACATTCAAAAAAGAACTGGGCGCTGTGGCTCACGCTTGTAATCCCAACACTTTGGGAGGCCAAGGCAGACAGATTACCTGAGGTCAGGAGTTTGAGACCACCCTGGCCAACATGGTGAAACCCTGTCTCTACTAAAAAAACTACAAAAATTAACCGGGGGTGGTGGTGCGTCCATGTAATCCCAGCTACTTGGGAGGCTGAGGCAGGAGAATCGCATTGTAGTGAGCCGAGATGGCACCACTGCACTCCAGCGTTGGCGACAGAGCGAGATTCAGTCTTGGAAAAAAAAAAAGAAAAAGAAAACCACTGCAAATCATAATGCATTTAGTTCACTTTCTGAGAGTGTGATTTCCTCTTCCTGTAGAAATAGCGATAATTTTTATGAGGGGTGCTGCCCGGACCCCACTGGAGGAGCGGGTAAGATGAGGACTGTGCTCGGTGTTATCTCCCTACAGAACCACACAGGCTGATCGGTAATACCTGTGGCCCCTAAGTGTCCGTGAGGGAACTGGTCCCTCTACAACATTGCTTATGGCTGCGGACACCCACTATATGGCAACAAGATGTATATGTGTGGGTAGGTGGTAAAACCATTATAGGCAATGGAAATTCAAAATGTTCCAGAACCCTAAAAAGTTCACCTCATGTAGTATTTGGTCTATTGCAGGGGGCCCCAAGCCCCCGGGGCTGTGGTCAGCTGCCTGTCCTGGGCCTGTTAGGCACCAGGCCGCACAGCAGAATATGAGGGGTCAGCAAGTGAGTATTCCAGCCTGAACCCCACCTCCTGTCAGATCAGCGGTGGCATTAGATTCTCATAGAAGCACAAACCCTATTGTGAACTGTGCATGAAAGGGATCTAGGTTGTGCACTCCTTATGATAATCTAATTAATGCCTGATGATCTGAGGTGGAACAGTTTCATCCAGAAATGATCCTTCCCTCTTTTCACATCCCCTACCCCTGGACCAAGGAAAAATTGTCTTCCATGAAACCAGTCCCTGGGGCATAAAAGTTTGGAGACTGCTGGTCTACAGTGTCCCAAAACCCTTTTCTGTGGTTCCATCCCAAAGCCTGGAGGCTCTGAGTCCTCCCCCTGTTCTTATACTCCTGTGTGCTGAGAAAAACAGCATTTCCTATGCTCTGAAGGCTCTCTAGAACATTCTTTCTAGGCTGCAGGTTGGAGATTAATAATAACAGAATAATCGGCATGGCCTTGTTAGCCAATCCAAAGTCCTCTGGGCTGAAGTGGGGGTTTTTCACTTCAGTGACATCCAGCCTGGGTACCTTCCATCTCAGCATCCCCAGGCACAGACAGGAAGTGACATCACCCATTTACATGATGTCTGTCTTTGTGGCCTGGGCCACTGGGTGGCTTACCTCAGAGGCGGAGATGCCAGACATTGGTGTTCTGGGCATGATTAGCAAAGGGAAAACTGAGAGCGTTCCTACTGAAGCCCCTTCATCTTTCAGCTCCCACCCAGGTGGCCTGTCCCCACAGATCTTGGAGTGGAGACTTGAGCCACCACCTGTCGGAAGTGGAGGCTTCACAGTCACAGCCAGAGCCGAGAACCCTGGTGCCCAATTGTCTGTGACTACAACTGGATCAAGGGTTTGACTGTGGCTATGGCTTAGCTAGGCACCACCTGCAGCTTCACAGCCAACGCTGATCCTGGGAAGCAATGGCCCTTCCAAGGTAGGGAAGGAAAGGGGACCAGGAAGCTCTAATCCAGGTGTTGGTGATCATGGTGCTGTGAGGGGAGGAGGCAATGTGGTCTCTTCGTGCTCCCTCAGAGTCAAGTAGAAATCCACAATGTTCCAACCCAGTGAGGTGAGCAAGAGCCTGGGGTTTAGTATCAAATCTGCTCTCAGGTCCTGGGTTTAACCCTTACTCATTATTCACCTTGGCCAAGTTATTTGTGGTATTGGTCTTTACATCTCAGTTCTGTCATCTGAGAGACCTGAAAATAATATCTTCGTTCAATCATTGTTGATAGCATTAATTATGATAATTTCCAAAGGGCTAATTCAATAAATATAGCTCAATAAATCTATGAATACATGTTATCTAATTCTGTTACCTTTCTGGTAAGTTAGCACTTAGGAAGTGACTTCACATGCAGTTTCATCTGAGGAAGAGTAACTGTTAGGATCTCTACTTTCTAGGGACCCCCTTCCTGTGTTTTCTTAGAAAGTCTCTTTTGCCAGTTTTCTTCCTCTCCGTCAGCATCCCTTTTTAAGTCAATTTTCCCCTGTCAAGGATTTTCAGTAACAACCTATTAGGCACATTCAGTAAAAGTGCAAATCCTGGGCCCACAAGTCAGTCTCTTGCTTCTTGCTGTGTTTTCTCCCCTTGTTTTGAAATAAAAGAATAAAAGGGCAACCTTCTCATGTAAAGGGTATAAATCTGTCTCTTTTATGAAACTCCATTTAGTTCATCATCTCCACCCATGTCCACGGCCATGTCCTCCATTTTCTTCTCACAGGGATCCACTTCTGCTCAGATTTCCTTAAAACCCTGGGTCATGTTCATCCTTACTCTCCGTCCCACTCAATATCTACTCCTGGAGCCCCTGGGGCTGCCTGATGCTCATCTGTCAAGTGATGTCCCCAGCTGAGGAATAAGGAGACCCATGTCCTCAGGAGGGAGGGTCACGTGATGTAACGAGCACCATCTGGATCCCTGGAGAGGCCACACGGAAGACGCTCAGTGTCAGGGGATGCGTAGTCCCTGACACGTGCCCTGATAACTTTGAGTATTTAAACTGATTTCTTCCCACTGATGTCTCTTTTGCTTCTTCATGGATTCCCACACCCCCAGTCAGGACTCATCCACCTGGCTCCAACATTCTCACCTGCTGGCTTCCCCAGGAGTCCAGAGCACTAACCAGGCTCCAGGCAAGAGGACAGAGTGAAAGCCTTTTGTTTCATTCTCCTTTACCTGGTGACTTCTCCCTGCTGTCTAACAGGGCATTTGTTTCTCACCA
>NW_016812413.1:115305-135391 GCF_001698545.2 Rhinopithecus bieti | reverse complement strand
CCCCCCCCCCCCGCCGAACCAGGGCCTGCCTCCCGAACCAGCGCCTGCCTCCCGCGCCCGCCTCCCGCGCCCGCCTCCCTTCTCCCGTCGGCCCAGGCCATCCGCTCCCGCCGCGCCCACTGCCCAACTGGTGGCCCCGGCCGTGGCCGCCGCCCCCGCGGCGGTTCCCGGAGCTCGTCCCGGATGTGCGCCCGGGCAGCTGGGGCTCAGTGGCCACAGCTGCCACGGGGGAGCGAGGGCGGGAGGGTGTGTGTGCGCGCTGTGAGCAGGGGGTCCCGGCAGGGCTGCAGCGGAGGCACATTGGAAGAATGACTCTGGAGTCCATCAAGGCGTGCTGCCTGAGCGAGGAGGCCAAGGAAGAACAACGGATCAACGACCAGATCGAGCAGCAGCTCCGCAGGGACAAGCGGGTCGCCCGCTGGGAGCTCAAGCTGCTGCTGCTCAGGAGAGAGTGGCAAGAGCACATTTATCAAGCAGATGAGAATCATCCATGCGTCAGGATACTCTAATGAAGATAAAAGGGGCTTCACCAAGCTGGTTTGTCAGAACATCTTCATGGCCATGCAGGCCATGATCAGAGCCATGGACACACTCAAGATCCAGTACAAGTATGAGCACGGTAAGGCTCATCCACAATTAGTTCGAGAAGCTGATGTGGAGAACGTGTCTGCTTTTGAGAATCCATATGTAGATGCAATAAAGCGTTTATGGAATGATCCTGGAATCCAGGAATGCTATGATAGACGAGAATATCAATTATCTGACTCTACCAAATACTATCTCAATGACTTGGACGCGTAGCTGACCCTGCCTACCTGCCCACGCAAGAAGATGTGCTTAGAGTTCGAGTCTCCACCTCAGGGATCATCGAACAACCCTTTGATTTACAAAGTGTCATTTTCAGAATGGTCGATGTAGGGGACTCAAAGTCAGAGAGAAGATAATGGATATACTGCTTTGAAAATGTCACCTCTATCATGTTTCTAGTAGTGCTTAGTGAATATGATCAAGTTCTCGTGGAGTCAGACAATGAGAACCGAATGGAGGAAAGCAAGGCTCTCTTTAGAACAATTATCACATGTCCCTGGTTCCAGAACTCCTCGTTTATTCTGTTCTTAAACATGAAAGATCTTCTAGAGGAGAAAATCATGTATTCCCATCTAGTCGACTACTTCCCAGAATATGATGGACCCCAGAGAGATGCCCAGGCAGCCCTGGAATTCCTTCTGAAAATGTTCGTGGACCTGAACCCAGACAGTGACAAAATTATCTACTCCCACTTCACATGCGCCACAGACACCAAGAATATCCACTTTGTCTTTGCTGCCGTCAAGGACACTATCCTCCAGTTGAACCTGCAGTAGTACAATCTGGTCTAATTGTGCCTCCTAGACACACGCCCTTCCCTTCCCTGGTGGGCTATTGAAGATATACAAGGACTGTATTTCTGTGGAAAACAATTTGCATAATACTAATTTATTGCTTTCCTGGACTCTGTGTGAACATGTCCACAGAGTTTATGGTAAATATTATGATTTTATTTAAACTATTCAGAGGAAATACAGAGGATGCTGAAGTACAGTCCCAGCACATTTCCTCTCTATCTTTTTTTTAGGCAAAACCTTGTGACTCAATGTATTTTAAATTCTCAGTCATGCACTCACAGTGATAAGGCTTTTTTTCTCTGTCTCTCTCTTTCTGACTTTTTCTTTTCTATGGAGCAAAACAAAGCTGATTTCCCTTTTTCCCCGTCCCCAATTCATACCTCCCTCCTGATTTTTTCCCCAGGTTACAATGGGCTTTATCCTAGATCCATTCTTGGTCAAGTTTTTCTCTCCACTGATACAGTCAGGACACATCATTCGATTTAAGCTATCATCAGCTTAAGTTTGTAGTTTTTGCTGAAGGATTATATATATTAATACTATGGTTTTAAATGTGTTGCTCTGGAAACACACATAGTTTCTTTTTTAATAGAGTATACTGTCTTGTCTCACTTTGGACTGGGACACTGGATGCCTGTCTAACCGTTAAGTGTCATTTCTTTTAGATATTTACCTTCAGCTTGATTGCTCAGAGAAGTGTGCAGAAGGCAGGATCAAAGATACACAGGAGTCCTTTCTTCTGAAATGCCACATGCCATTGTCTTTCCTCCCTTCTTTGCTTCTTTTTCTTTTTTTCACCCTCTCTTTCAATTGTAGATGCCAAAAAAGATGCCAACAGACACTACATTACCCTAATGGCTGCCACCCAGAAACTTTTTATAGGTTGTTCTTAATATTTTTGTTGTTGTTCAAGCTTTTCCTTTCTTTTTTTTCCTTTGTGTTTGTGCCACAATTTTAAAATGACTTTTATTATGGGTGTGTGCTGCCAAAGCTGGCTTTTTGTCAAATGAATAAGAACTTAAAAAATAAAAGCTGGTATCTTAAAATCTAAGAGAGTAAGACTGTGGAGCCTAAAATGGCTGGCTGAGAATGAACCAGAAATGCCAATCGCCAAACAGTTGGTAACTGTAAATTTGATTCTCATGGTCCATTCTTTTCTTTGTCCTTAAGATGAGATGGTTAGTGTCCCTGTCCCATGTTCAGTGTCCAGACCGGCAATGTAAAAAGTATCCTGTGTGGTTTAACAGGAAATCTGTTTGTGTCTCTTTATTTGAAACCAGTTTAAATTCAATTAAGTCTGCCAGGAACATTGGTTGATAGTATTATTCTGACACCTTTAATTTCCAAAATTTGAAGTCCCTGCTAGTTTACCACCTTCAAGATCTTCTTGAACTGGTAACTGATTAGGTTGAACTTACGGAAGATTTGTGGACTTAACTCAAAAGTAACTTCTCAGTGTTCTATAGAACATGTATTTGTGTAACTGAACTTACTAGGAGAAATGTTTGGAATTCTATATGTGCAATTTTTCAACAAATGCAAAGAAATACAGCACATGTATTGACGAGCTTCTGTCAAGCAGCTTGAGTTGAAATTTGATTTAAGAAAACAAATCATGGTTGTTTAAAGCTGCTGGGACATTAGATGTAGGCCATGATAACTGGTCTCATTTTAACTATAGTGGTATTTGGCACTAGTCTAAACTTCCATATAAATCACTTTTTTGGAACAATAAAGGGGGAGGGAGAATATTAATGGCCTGTTAGATGAGTACCAAAGCCACCAAACAGTAATGAGATGTTCTCATTCTTGATTCTCCCAGCCTCAAACAACACAGGTTACTTTTTTTTTTCCCTTGCTCAGAAAACACCTGTAATTTAACAAGCAGACTGCCTGTAGGTATAGTGCATTACAAATGTTCTAATCATTGTACATACATCTCTCTTGGTATTGCAGCATCCATACTAGCTTTGTAATCATTAATTTTTTGACAGATTGAATGTGCTGTATTGATATGTATCTGTAATTATATTGTATGTCTATAGCTAATTCACATTTTGAATAATGTTATTTTATTTACTTTTTTAAGAGAGGAGAATGTGAATTTGTCAGTTTATTTCTGACTAGGGAAAATCATTTGCACGTTCCTGAGTAGAGGTACACTGATTATAAGACCCAAAGGTAATTTCATAGCAAAATACATAAAATCAGTCAGAGCTTTTATACAAACATAGAAACCAACTTTGTAGAACTTTCGCCGTTTGATCTAGAAATGGAATATGAGCTTTTATACAATTCATATTCTTATTTGGCAAATGCACAGTTTAGTATTACCTCTCTGATGGCCTTTACTAGAAAGGCAGTTGTGATCCACTAAGGACGTGTTTCAACAGCTAGAGACCACTGCTTGCCTGAAAAGGAGTTCTTAAATTTGGTGCAGGAAAAAAAAAGTAAACAACAACATCTGAAGGCCTACAGTATGTAGAGAGAAAACCTCATCACAAGATCGTGAGTGTCACAGTTTTAGGGAATCAAGATATTCTATTTAATAGAGCTATAGTAGATATAGTCAATTAAACCTGATCTCAAAGTTTGAAGAAGCTGAGTAAAACAGGGAAAGATTGTTATATTTGTCTTTATGAAACTGGGATGGAATTTGCTATGTAGAATTGAGGTTTGTGGCTTCACTGTTCCTGTAGGGTGCATGACAAGATCCCTTCTCTTGAGAAAGGAAAAAATTGATCACCCTAGCAGCAGTGATGCATAGAAACCTAATTTTAGCCACACTAGTCAATCGAAACTAAAGGATTTTCTTTTTTGTTTCTTTGGGGTTTTATTGAAGGGGCTAGGGGCGGAATGGGATTCTTTTCAGTTTTGTATAAAAACAAAGTTTACTCACACTTTAGATTATATTGTGATTGCAAGCGTTATAAGCGTGTACCACTGGCCTCCTATTGTTGATGCTTAGGTAATGGAGGCCTGTGGTGAGTTTTATGGTGACTTGGGCATGTCTTATTCAAAAACAAAAGCATAAAACACAGAAACCTTTCTTCAGCACACCAAGGCAAGCAGCCGTTTCATGACTCACTTAACACATTGCAGTCTACTATTTTACAGATGATTTCTCCCTTTTTGCATGACATGGCAGTTCCAAACCCCAGAGAATTCCTTATTTGTAATTGGAAGTTTCTACTATGCCTTATAGAGCTTAAATTCAGAAGTGTGTGCTTCATATCTGAAACAAAGGGAAATAACACACCCATTCAAAAGTAAATAAATCTCCTAGAAGTTTTGTTTTAACATTTCCGTATAAAGAGCTCTGTTGAATGTCATGAACAGACTGGAAAAAAAAAATCTTAGGAACCTGCATATGTTGTTTACTAACAGATGACAACTACAAAAGGAATTTGAAGAACATGTGAAACTTGTATTTTTTTTTTTTTTTTGGTAGATTAACTAGCAGGCCTATTTTTAAAAGGTAATTCAGCTAAAGGGCAATTTACTTTTTTGTACTTCACACTATCTTGATTGTCAAAGTGTACGAACTGTAATTTTAAAATTTATACTGCCACATGATTGTAAATTTTAGTTGTCTTAAGTTAGGAATTGGTGAAAAGCTATGCTGGATTTGGGTCAAAATGACTTATTTGCAAAAAAAATAAATAAATAATGGGAAGAAAGGGCTGTATAATGAAATACTGCAGACTCACATATTGGTTGGAAATTTCCCTCAAATCACCCACCGATTACCCTTGATTTCCCTTTGTTTTAAGTTTCTCAAAATGAATGAAATGAAATATAGCAGAATGTTAACCCACATAAAAATAAAGTGTACCCAAATACTGTAATGTATATTGCTGCTCTTCTTCAAATTAAATAAGGGTTTAAAACCACTTAATTGGTAATCAACATCTCAATTGATACAAATAAGGTGTGCTTGGTATACATTAATATTTTCTTCCAAAGATACGTCTTTGGTCAGAAACACAAAAAAATAAAACTAGTAACATAGTATGTTTATCTATCTCTACATATTTCCAGCATATGTAGCGCTAATAGATCTGTCCTGGTAACTGTGTCTTTGGGATTTCATTTTCATGCCATCAAATTAGGAGAAGAAATGACTTAGTTGTATATGATTAGCTAGAGATTTTTGGAGCCAGACACCTGCTGTTTATTAGATAACTTAGTACAGAGTCTAAACTTGTCATTTGTTTTTCTCACAGAATAGCCATTTCCTGCTGTCTTCCAAACGATCACTGCCCTTTCAATAACACTCTCACCTCTAGAATCATACGTTCAAAGTGTGAATACACACTTAGCACATAGTAGGTGCTCAAATATTAATTTCCTCCTTGCCTTCCTTATCTACCCTGTGTTCTCCATTTCCCCATATGATTCCAGCCCAATAGCAAATGACATTTACATGTTATGAAAACATCTATTGGATAAAATCAGATCTTGGATAAAGAAATTCTGACTTTTATATAAGCTTTGGTAAGCAGAAAAAACAGGAAGGTATTGGTCAGTAGAACATTTTTAAGTTCAGGAAAGAACGCTGGAATAATACTATGTAACTTTGTCCAGGTTAATTTGACTGAAACACATTTTTGGTGGATTTCTTTTCCTCAAAGAACTCTCTAAATTCAACTCCTTGCTGGATTCCTCACCCATCATCCTGTTGGAAACCCTTACTAGACCTATGTATTTAGGGAGTTTTGTCAGAAAAAATTTTTAACATGCAGTATTTAAAAGAATATTTACTGTTCCTAAAATGTCATTCAAATGCATGTTAGTGTCTATTGTTTGGGGATGGGAACTAGTTTTGTGAAAAACACCTAATGTTGTATAATAATGCCCCAATGATCTTGCTGGTTAAAAATACAGTATTTTTGGCCATAATTTTCTACTATAGTATTATTCATTGTTGAGTTTTGCTTCTGTTGAAGTTGCCCAAGCCCCTCTCAGAATGTTTTGGATTAGCAGGAGTATTGAAATACATCTTGTTGGGAACAGTCCCCCCAAAATCTGGCCATAAACTAGCCCCAAAACTGGCCATAAACAAAATCTCTGCAGCACTGTGACATGTTCATGATGGCCATGACACCCACACTGGAAGACTGTGGGTTTACCAGAATGAAGGCAAGGAACACCTAGCCTACCCAGGGCAGAAAACTGCTTAAAGGTGTTCTTAAACCACAAACAATAGCATGAGTGATCTGTGCCTTAAGGACATGCTCCTGCTGCAGATAACTAGCCAATCCATCCCTTTATTTTGGCCCATACCTTTATTTCCCATAAGGAATACTTTTAGTTAATCTATAACCTATAGAAGCAATGCTTATCACTGGCTTGCTGTTAATAAATACGTGGGTAAATCTCTGTTTGAGGCTCTCAGCTCTGAAGACTGTGAGACCCCTGATTTCCCACTTCACACTCTATATTTCTGTATGTGTATCTTTAATTCCCCTAGCACCGCTGGGTTAGGGTCTCCCCAACAGAGCTGGTCTCTACACATCTTTCCTTCAAAACAAAAACAAAACAAACAAACAAAAAAAATCAAAAACTAAATTGGAACCTGGATCACAGATGAGAGTTCCCTGCTAGCTTGGAGTTAGGTGTATCTTCAGCTGTAGATGGGCAACCTTATGCCAATGTGGATGAAGTTTCCAGGGACTCAGTGTCTGCTCCTCATGGACTTACTTAGCTGACATTAACTGGAGAGCATTTATGACACTCCAAAGGGACCTCAGCCAAAGGTAGATGCAGAGAGCAGGGCAGGACTTTGAACCTGCATAGACCATGAGGTACATTCTCCTTTTATTCACGTGTCTACTTCTACAAGCTCAGTAACAGTCTAAAGCACAACTAAGGTGAATCTTGAGGTCAGAGAAATAAGAGAGCATTTAATGAATTAACTTTGAGAGAAGTGAGTCCAGGGACCAGCTTTATGTCTATACAAGATGATAGACAAGAACGTATCTATAGGATAGTCTTTGCCTCAAACCAGCCCAAGTGAGAGATTTAACTGAAATTGTCAGAAGAAAGACTAAAATCCATAGAGCCACAGAGAATGAAGGCAATCATGAGAGAAATGAGGATAGGAAAGAAAATTATGGGAAATCAGGTTGGTTCATTCATTGTCTCTAAATCTGCTACCATGTAATAAGCACCTGGTGAGATTTCAATAAAGATGAATGCCTTGAACTAACATCTTGAGATTCTCACTTAAATGGTCTGGGGTGTGATTTGAGCATCAGTACCTTTAAAAAACTTCCATGATATTCTAATACACAGCTGAAGATGACAAGGACCACTGGTCTACTCTGACCTCAGGTTTTCAACATGGAGATGACCACATGTGTGGCTACTCCACACAAATGCTGAGCATCCATCAGACATTGACGGGATCTGTATTCACCTCTCAACAGTAGCATTTGTAGAATGTAGAAAAAAATCAAAAAGAAAAACAAGAAAATAGATGGATTAGATCTATAGTCTCTCTACTTAAAGCACACTTGCTTAATTTTGAATACAAGTAAAATAAGAAGTAGTCATTATACTGAAACCCAGTATACAGAAAACAACACCTCGTATTTACACATATTCAAATTTAGTATTTTCTTTTCAATTTTATTTTATTGTACTTTGTTTTATTTTATTTTTTATTTTTTAGGTGAATATCAAAATATTTCCTTTTATTTCTGCATCAAAATTTATAATTTTAACAACTTTGATCATTAGCTGGTATAGTAATACAAAAAAAAATGAGGAAAAGATGTTAGTATTTTCATTTCCATAAAGTGCAGATTTAATTTTCTATAATTTGCCTTAGTAAACATCATCTTATTTCAGGTCCTCCCCTGCCCTCATTCAAAAAGGGAGGGTGTTTAACTTTTATTTAACAAATATGTAATACCAAGAAAAAAATGAAAGATCCAATAATGTTTTTTGCAAACATGTTTCCAGGTAAGATTTCCAAGGACATCAGTACTGAGTGAAAATAATCCCTTACAATCAACATGAATGAAACACTAACAAGCACGTAATTGAGGCTTCCATGCTGATTTGGCAATTTTAAGGTCTCCAGTTGTGAAAAAGGTACATAAATGAATACAAATAGTTGGCTTGACATGTGGTCAAATTACTTTCACCAAAGTTGTTGGAAGCCTTTCTCTGGTTTTGGCCCCTGTAGGAAGTTAATCTCATATTCCCTTAGCAATAATATAAGGTCACTGTGTCAGTCCTACACACTGTTACATTCAATGGGCTTCTTAGTTTACCACATAAGGACTGGCACCTTTTTCAAAAGAATATTGCTAACAGGGTTAAATGAGTGTTAATGGCTGAACGTTTGCCAAATGCTTACATCTGTGATAGTATAAATATGGATTATTAAAGGTGTCTACTCAAGTATAAAATATATGCAAAACTCTCATAGGCAAAATGTTCAAAAGCCAGGAAAAAACTTTTTTTTGTTTTTTTTTTTTTTAACTTTTACAAGAAAGTGCAACTGCAGGCTCTCTTGAATGATCTTCTAGACAGTTCCACAGAAAACTTAGCAGTTGGGCTCAGAAAGTAGAGTTCCTCAGGAGGAATTAAAGTTCTTCCTAGAATACAAAGCAACGTTTCAGGCAGCTTTCTGAAAGTAAACCATTAGCTTATGACTACACAGTGAGACAAACTGGAACATGTAATAACGAAGGCTTTCGCATTTGTCATGATGTGCTTTTTTTTCTACCCAGGACCTCTAGTGTTTTGTAATGTTATATAAAGTATGTTACAGCACTTTGTCCAGCACTGAGAGCAGGCAGGAAACTAATCAGCTAGGAGAGAGTCAGAAGTGTGTTCATGTGTTTCATTGTTTTTCAGGTCAAATCTCAATACCTGCAAATAAATCATTAAAAATATATAACAGTTTCTCTGTTATTTTCAGGACTTTATGTAGTTAATGGATAATCAGAGTGAAAGAGGGCTTTCTGTCAGTCATCAGTGATACATTCTGTCACACAGTCAGATTTTCAGCATTTGTTCAGCTGCTGCTAGATGATAAAGGAAGTTTTCTGTTGCTGGTGGAAATCGTTTTTGCTTTAGTGCCACCAAATTAAGGACTCTCTTTTCTCCATCCGCTGAAACTTCTGAAAACAGTGCTAGGTTGGTAAAGATTTCTCTTGTTTTTAGAGCAATATCCTGTATCACCTGGCTGTCTGATTTCTCTGAATCTTCTGCAGACTGAACAATTAGCTGACCCATTTGTTTGTGCAGTTTGCCCATTGCCATGGCCTCTTTTGCAAGGGGAGCAATGGTAATCTCACTCTCTGCCAGATTCACAAATACATCATAGAGGTCTGGTCTGTTGCGCACCTCCAAGTCTACAAATCCGGCGATGTAACCTGTGCACATCTGCAAGACTTCCAGCTCATCGGCGTTGAGGTGCAGGTAAGAATGAAGGATGGTCCAGTCCTGTCGGTGTCACACCAGGGCAGGCAGAGTCCTGGTAAACTCCTGGACCACTTCTATTTTGGGGTGATACACCACAATCCTTTTCTTTAGCATCAGTGCTGTGTGTAAGATAATAGTTTCCATTCCAAACTGAGATACAATGTCTTTGATGGAGCCACCCAGGTAGGCCTTTGGGACATCAAAATCCTTACTAAGGAAAGAGCCATTTTCTTCACTCTGGCATATTCTCTTTGTGAGAACTGCAACATAATTCTCCATCATTTTAACTGGGCTCCCATGTTTCAGGTACATTCTACACAATATCCTAGTGAAGGCAGCATACTTCACTGGGTTAAAATCTTTGGTGGTCAGAACAATAGAAAAATGAGTCACCTTTTTCAAAATGGAAGACTCTGGAACTTCAATTGTTGTGATATAAAACCATGTTCTTCTGTACTGACCAAAGACAAAGTGATGGAGAAGTTTGTTTTCTTTCTTTTTTTTTTTTTTTGAGACGGAGTCTTGCTCTGTCGCCCGGGCTGGAGTGCAGTGGCTGGATCTCTGCTCACTGCAAGCTCCGCCTCCCAGGTTCACGCCATTCTCCTGCCTCAGCCTCCGGAGTAGCTGGGACTACAGGCGCCCGCCACCTCGCCCGGCAATTTTTTTGCATTTTAGTAGAGACGGGGTTTCACCGTGTTAGCCAGGATGGTCTCGATCTCCTGACCTCGTGATCCGCCCGTCTCGGCCTCCCAAAGTGCTAGGATTACAGGCTTGAGCCACCGCGCCCAGCCGAGAAGTTTGTTTTCATCTGTAAGGCAGCATTTTCTCAGCAGCAGGTTCCTTAATGTGGCTGTCGTGGAAGGATAACACCACACCAACAGAATTTCTCCATTTGTGCCCTTTTGGATCAGCCCGACTCCAAGCATCAGCTGAGTGTCCACCACCTCCGCCGCAGCCATCTTCCACCGCCGCAGCGCGCAGCTCTGGCTGCCGCCTTTAGGACCCGCCTCGCACCCGAGCCTCGCCCCGCCCCGACCGCCGTAGGACCCGCCCCCATAACAGGCCATTTTATTTTAAGACAGAGTCTCAGTCTGTCACCCAGGCCGGAGTGCAGTGGCACAGTCTCGGCTCACTGCAACCTCCATCAAGCAGCTTCAACTATTCTCATGCCTCAGCCTCCTGAATGGCTGGGATTACAGGTGCATGCCACCACACTTAGCTAATTTTTGTATTTTTTAGTAGAGGCACAGTTTTACCATGTTGGCAAGGCTGGTCTCGAACTTCTGGCCTCAAGTGATCCATCCACCTCGGCCTACCAAAGAGCTGGGATTCAGGCATGAGCCATTATGCCCAGCCTTCTTTTCAATTTTAAAATAAATTCTGCAGTTTACATTTTCATACACTGATTCCACAGCCCATTAATGGATTCAGCACTGCAATGTAAAAATTCTGCTTTGCTCAATTCTTTTCATTCAGCCAAATCCTCAAAGAGAACACATAGGTCTCACTTCACTAGAGAGAATATAATAAGTAAAAACTGAAACTCGGCTGGGCATGGTGGCTCATGCCTCTAATTCCAACATTTTAGGAGGCCAAGGAGGGTGGATCACCTGAGGTCAGGAGTTCGAGACCAGCCTGGCCAACATGGTGAAACCCCATCTCTACTAAAATACAAAATTAATGAGGTATGATGGCATGCGCCTGTAGTCCCAGCTACTTGAGAGACTGAGGCAAGAGAATTGCTTGAACCTGGAAGGCAGAGGTTGCAGTGAGCTGAGATTGCACCACTACAGTCTGGGTGACAGAGCGAGACTCTGTCTCAAAATAATAATAATAATGATAATAATAAAACCCAGGAAGAGATAATATATGAATACTTTTTTATGCTACCCTTGATGCAGGCATAAAATACTAAAAGAAATCTTTCCCAATAAACCACTTTGGGAAAATAGAACAGGGAGAGGAGAATGTAGTAAAACACAAACTAATCCTTTTCACTTTCTACTTCAGAGTTTTGACTATCAGATATTGAGAATATTTCTAGAAATGCATTAAGGTGTAACCAGGTGTGTAATCAACTTCCGGGAATTGGGGATAATAAGTTGGGCCATGGTTACAATCACTACCCTTCCTTTGTAATTGAATTTGACTCTTTTTCCTTTTTCTCTGATCATTTTTGGAAGAATACATAATATTTCTTTTGTCTTTTTCTCATTTTTTATTTTAACCAACAAAACAAGCAGCAGTGACGTCATATTTCTTTGTCAAAGCTGGGTCCTAGCCAAGGTGACCCAGCAACCTCCAGTGACTGTCGAGAACTCCAGATTGGAGAATTTACTCTCCCTTCTCTGCAACTTACTGAAGGGGCCTTCGTGCATGGGTTCTAGTTTCAGGGTTGTCAATAGCAAGTCACGTGGCTTTAGTTAAGTCAGCCCCGTGGCATCACTGCTCCTCTGTTGTAAAGGGCAGAACTGGACGTGGATGTGGTCTGAAGTCCTTCCTGTATCTCACACACAGGGTTCTTCCCATGGCCCTGCCCACCCTTCCCTAAGAGACTGGGACATGGAGTTGTAAGGGGGTGGGTTTCTCTTCAAAAGGTCCTTTCCTTCTGCAGCCCTCTGTTTCTGAGCTTTCATGGTTGATGCTGAGAACATCCTCACTGAGAGGTGTGAAAAGCCATCGCTGTGCACCAGACAGAGGGAATCAGGAGGAAAGGAGCTGATGTCACCGGTTGCTGGTTGGGCAGAGCTAGGGTCCCCATATCCTTCATCTCATGCTGACTGGAAGTTCAGGGGCATTTACTTTTCACTTGTGGATGGCACTTGCCTCTTCACCCAGCCTGAGGCTCACCCTTCAGCTCATCCTTCTAGCAGAAACTCAGTTTGACCCTGGACTATCACCACTTAGCAGTCCCTCTAAACTTGGCCATCAGCAGGACCTGACAAAGATGCTCATTTGATTTTTTTCTTCTCTCTCTCCTATAGATACTAAATGCTGCTGTAACAATGAAAAGAAAGAACAGATGTCACACAAAGCATTTTCATTTGATGAAAAAAACCTAAAAGAGCAGAGCAATTGAAAGCTCAACACAACACGGGAGGGATCCGTGGCTGAAGATTGTATTTCAGAACCACTGACTGCTCTTGACAATTGTTAACCCACTAGGCTCCTTTGGTTAGAGAAGCCACAGTCCTTCAGCCTCCACTTAATATCAATATTTAGGAAGACCAAAGCCAGATGGACAAACAGCATTGAGAGGCTTTAGCCCTACCCCTCTCAGCTTCCATCCTGTAGAGAATAGAAGTCAGGAGCTTCTGGCAGGAGACAGCATGTCACACAGGACTCTGCCAGTGCAGAATATGAACAATGCCATGTTCTTGCTAAAAATGCTTAGCTTGAGTTTCATATGAGGTAATCACCAGACAGACAACTGCAGAATGTAGAACACTGAGCAGGACAACTGACCTGTCTCCTTCACACAGTCCATGTCACCACGAATCACACAATAAAAAGGAGAAAGCACATTTTGGGTTCAAAAAAAGTAAAAACATAATGTAGCTACATTTCTTTAGTTATTTTGAACACAAAGTATCTCCCCGTCTTTTTGTTGTTGTCATCGATGATGGTGACATGGACTTGTTCGTAGAGGACAGGTCAGCTGTCTGGCTCAATGTTCTACATTCTGAAGTTGTCCAAAAACGTCCTCATGATTAAATTCAGCCTAGTCGTTTTGCCAGGAACACTGCAGAGTCACTACTGAGAATTTCCTACCTCAGCCCATCTGTAGGCAGAGAAGGTCCAGTTTGCCCATCACCATTATCATGATACTAGNGCCAAATCCTCAAAGAGAACACATAGGTCTCACTTCACTAGAGAGAATATAATAAGTAAAAACTGAAACTCGGCTGGGCATGGTGGCTCATGCCTCTAATTCCAACATTTTAGGAGGCCAAGGAGGGTGGATCACCTGAGGTCAGGAGTTCGAGACCAGCCTGGCCAACATGGTGAAACCCCATCTCTACTAAAAATACAAAAATTAATGAGGTATGATGGCATGCGCCTGTAGTCCCAGCTACTTGAGAGACTGAGGCAAGAGAATTGCTTGAACCTGGAAGGCAGAGGTTGCAGTGAGCTGAGATTGCACCACTACAGTCTGGGTGACAGAGCGAGACTCTGTCTCAAAATAATAATAATAATGATAATAATAAAACCCAGGAAGAGATAATATATGAATACTTTTTTATGCTACCCTTGATGCAGGCATAAAATACTAAAAAGAAATCTTTCCCAATAAACCACTTTGGGAAAAATAGAACAGGGAGAGGAGAATGTAGTAAAACACAAACTAATCCTTTTCACTTTCTACTTCAGAGTTTTGACTATCAGATATTGAGAATATTTCTAGAAATGCATTAAGGTGTAACCAGGTGTGTAATCAACTTCCGGGAATTGGGGATAATAAGTTGGGCCATGGTTACAATCACTACCCTTCCTTTGTAATTGAATTTGACTCTTTTCCTTTTCTCTGATCATTTTGGAAGAATACATAATATTTCTTTTGTCTTTTCTCATTTTTTATTTTAACCAACAAAACAAGCAGCAGTGACGTCATATTTCTTTGTCAAAGCTGGGTCCTAGCCAAGGTGACCCAGCAACCTCCAGTGACTGTCGAGAACTCCAGATTGGAGAATTTACTCTCCCTTCTCTGCAACTTACTGAAGGGGCCTTCGTGCATGGGTTCTAGTTTCAGGGTTGTCAATAGCAAGTCACGTGGCTTTAGTTAAGTCAGCCCCGTGGCATCACTGCTCCTCTGTTGTAAAGGGCAGAACTGGACGTGGATGTGGTCTGAAGTCCTTCCTGTATCTCACACACAGGGTTCTTCCCATGGCCCTGCCCACCCTTCCCTAAGAGACTGGGACATGGAGTTGTAAGGGGTGGGTTTCTCTTCAAAAGGTCCTTTCCTTCTGCAGCCCTCTGTTTCTGAGCTTTCATGGTTGATGCTGAGAACATCCTCACTGAGAGGTGTGAAAAGCCATCGCTGTGCACCAGACAGAGGGAATCAGGAGGAAAGGAGCTGATGTCACCGGTTGCTGGTTGGGCAGAGCTAGGGTCCCCATATCCTTCATCTCATGCTGACTGGAAGTTCAGGGGCATTTACTTTTCACTTGTGGATGGCACTTGCCTCTTCACCCAGCCTGAGGCTCACCCTTCAGCTCATCCTTCTAGCAGAAACTCAGTTTGACCCTGGACTATCACCACTTAGCAGTCCCTCTAAACTTGGCCATCAGCAGGACCTGACAAAGATGCTCATTTGATTTTTTTCTTCTCTCTCTCCTATAGATACTAAATGCTGCTGTAACAATGAAAAGAAAGAACAGATGTCACACAAAGCATTTTCATTTGATGAAAAAAACCTAAAAGAGCAGAGCAATTGAAAGCTCAACACAACACGGGAGGGATCCGTGGCTGAAGATTGTATTTCAGAACCACTGACTGCTCTTGACAATTGTTAACCCACTAGGCTCCTTTGGTTAGAGAAGCCACAGTCCTTCAGCCTCCACTTAATATCAATATTTAGGAAGACCAAAGCCAGATGGACAAACAGCATTGAGAGGCTTTAGCCCTACCCCTCTCAGCTTCCATCCTGTAGAGAATAGAAGTCAGGAGCTTCTGGCAGGAGACAGCATGTCACACAGGACTCTGCCAGTGCAGAATATGAACAATGCCATGTTCTTGCTAAAATGCTTAGCTTGAGTTTCATATGAGGTAATCACCAGACAGACAACTGCAGAATGTAGAACACTGAGCAGGACAACTGACCTGTCTCCTTCACACAGTCCATGTCACCACGAATCACACAATAAAAGGAGAAAGCACATTTTGGGTTCAAAAAAAGTAAAACATAATGTAGCTACATTTCTTTAGTTATTTTGAACACAAAGTATCTCCCCGTCTTTTGTTGTTGTCATCGATGATGGTGACATGGACTTGTTCGTAGAGGACAGGTCAGCTGTCTGGCTCAATGTTCTACATTCTGAAGTTGTCCAAAACGTCCTCATGATTAAATTCAGCCTAGTCGTTTTGCCAGGAACACTGCAGAGTCACTACTGAGAATTTCCTACCTCAGCCCATCTGTAGGCAGAGAAGGTCCAGTTTGCCCATCACCATTATCATGATACTAGGACTGGTCACTTGGTTAAGGAGGAATCTAGGAGACCTGTCCCTTTTAGAGACACTTTACTTTTAATGAAGTAATTGGGAAAGTGGTTTTTAAAACTATAAAAGTCCTGTATTCTAATGATCATCCTCTAAATATTTTATCATTCATATCATCCCTGCCCGTGTCATTACATATTCATATCTCTACAAATTGGAAATTCTATTCAGTTTTACTATATCTTGTTTTTGCTAGTTTCTGTTGCTAAAAAAAAAAAAAAAAAAAAAAAACATTCCTGCCTGGGTTTTAATTTTTGTTCAAAGTTAACTTTAATCTATACAATTAAAATTTTTTGTCTATCACTTTGGACTGGTGGATTTTTTTTATATTCGGTGTTATAATCTTTTATTATGTTGATTGGTTTTGGCAGGTAATTATGTGAATTAATAAAAACATTTTTATTTGCGTGTTTATTTTCTAAACCCTCCCACAATGTAGGCTATGTTTATCATATGTAACAGACTGTAATTACTACATTTCTTTGTTCTAGTTATTTGTATTCTTTGATAGTGTGTGTGTGTGTCTGTGTGTGCCTTTGGCATTTAGGAAGGGTTGTATAGGTCATGCTTAATATTGCACTAAAATGCTTTGATAGTTTTTTCCCCTTTGAACTATACACACTTCTAATATTTGATTTATATATTTTAAATTATAATTTTCAACATCAAATATTTCCATATGACAGTCAATTACATGATTTGTTTTATTTTCTCTATCTTCTTTACCTGCCACTTCTCATAATAGAAGACAGATAGAGGTGAAGATAAGAGAGAGGAGAGAGAAAGAGAGAGAGAGGAGAGAGAGAGAGAGAGACAGAGAGAGAGAGAGAGATTCAGATTGATTTTAAGGAATTGGCTCACATAATTGTGGATGCTTGGTGAGACCAAATCTGATGAGGTAGACGAGCAGGCTGGAGACTCAGGGGAGAGTTGCAGTTCAAGTCTAAAGGAAATCTGCTGGCAGAATTCCTCCTTGTTAGGGGGAGGTCAGCTTTTATACTACTAAGGCCTTCAACTGACTAGATGAGGCCAACTAACACTATGGAGGGTCATCTGCTTTACTCAAAGTCCGCTGATTTCAGTGTCTCATTTCATCAAAAAGCACCTTCACAGAAACATCAGATTAATATCTGACCAAATATCTGGGCACCATGGGCCAGCCAAATTTATACATACAATTAAGCATCACAACATATAATATTTGAAGTGTAGAAAATCAAAGACCAAAGAACATCTTGAGAGAAGCTAGAGAAAGAAAACACCTTACCTTAGGGAACAAGGATGAGTATTACATTAGACTTATCTTCAGAAACCATGCAAGCAAGAACAGCATGCAGCTGATATATTTAGTGTTGGAGGAAAAAGAACCCTGTTAACCTAGAATTGTGTAGAATTACCATTCAAATGTGAAGGAGAAATAACGACATCCTTGACAAAAATGGAAGGAATTTGTCACCAGTAATTTTGTCTTCCATGAAAGGTTAAAAGAAGTTCTTCAAAAAAAAAAAAAAAAAAAAAAACACACAAGGGTTAGAGACATACCTGCACTAAGGAAGGAAGTTAGAGAAGGAATAAGTGAAGATAAAATAAAATATTTTATTATGTTTATTCTTAATTCATATAACCATCCATCAAAATAAGAAAAACAGCAATAATAGATTGGATGATTATACATTATGAATACATCAAATGAATGATAGCAATATTTTAAAGGGTGGTAAGAAGGAATTAGGAATTTTGTTTTTAAGGTACCCGCATGACCCATGAAGCATCATAGCATGACTTTAAGTTGATTTAGATTACTTGTAAGTATATATGGCAAGCAATAGGGTGAAAACAAAACATCATTTTCTTTTAAGAAATGGAATTCGTATTGTAAGAGAGAAGAAAATGGGATCATATAACATGTTCAATTATAGCCAGAGGAGGTAGAAAAAGAGTAAAAGACACAAAAGGAAACAATGAAGAAAGTAAAAAAATAGAAAGTAAAAAAAACCAAAGTTACACTTATGGTGCATATTAATCCAATGATATCAATAGTCACTTTAAATGTGAATAGTCCAAGTACACCAATTAAAAGACAGAGACTGGCAGAATGGAAAATGAGGTCCAACTATATGTTGTCTACAACAAACCTACTTTAAACAAGAAGACACAGAGATATTAGAAGTGAAGAGATGGAGAAAGATATATCATACTCATTGTAAACAAAAGAAAATTGGAGCAGAGGCTGGGTGCCGATGCTCACACTTGTAATCCCAGCACTTTGTGAGGCCGAAGCAGGTGGATAACTTGAGGTCAGGAGTTCAAGACCAGCCTGGCCAACATGGTGAAATCCCATCTCTACTAAAAACACAAAATTAGCCAGCCGTGGTGGCACATGCCTTTAATCCCAGCTACTTGGTAGGCTGAGGCCGGAGCATCGCTTGAACTTGGCAGATGGATGTTGCAGTGAGCCGAGATTGCAGCATTGTACTACAGCCTGGGCAACAAGAGTGAAACACAGAGAAAGAAAAGAAAAGAAAAGAAAAGAAAAGAAAAGAAAAGAAAAGAAAAGAAAAGAGCAAAAGAGAGAAAGAGAAGGAAAGAAGAAAGAGAAAGAAGGAAAGAAAGAAAGAAAAAGAAAGAAAGAAAAAAAAGATAAGAAAGAAAGAAACAAAGAAAGAAAGAAAGAGAAAGAAAAAGGGAAGAAAGGAAGAAAGAAAGAAAACTAGGGTGGCTACATTAATTTGAGACAGAGCTGATTTCAGAGGAAGGAAAATCATGGGGATAAAGAGAGTCCATTACATAATGAGAAAGAGGTCACTTCTCCAAGAAGGTATGACAATCCTTAATTGATATGCGCCTAACAACAGAGCATCTACATATGAGGGGCAAAAGCTGATAGAACTTCAAGGACAAATAGACAGATTCACTATTGCAGTGGGAGACTTCAGCATCAGTAATTGACAGATCCAGCAGGCAGGAAATCAATAAAGATATAGTGAAACTGGACACCACCATCAGTCACCTGGATCCAACTGACTTTTTTTTTTTTTTGAGACGGAGTCTCGCTCTGTTGCCCAGGCTGGAGTGCAGTGGCCGGATCTTAGCTAACTGCAAGCTCCACCTCCTGGGTTCATGCCATTCTCCTGCCTCAGCCTCCGAGTAGCTGGGACTACAGGCGCCCACCACCTCGCCCGGCTAGTTTTTTGTATTTTTTAGTAGAGACGGGGTTTCACCGTGTTAGCCAGGATGGTCTCGATCTCCTGATCTCGTGATCCGCCCGTCTCGGCCTCCCAAAGTGCTGGGATTACAGGCTTGAGCCACCGTGCCCCGCCCCAATTGACTTTTAGATTACTTCATCCATGAAGAGCAGAATACATATTCTTTTAGGGTCACATGGAATGTTCACCAAGATCCACCACATTCTGACCCATAAAACACACTTCTTCACATTTAATGGGATAGAAATCGTACTAAATATGTCCTTCATTCAAATTATGGAACTGAAGTAGAAATCAATAACAGATAGCTGGAAAACTCCGAAATTGGAGATCAGACCACACACTTTAACAACATATGGGTCAAGAAAAGTCTCAGGGAAAATTACATATTTTGAGCTAAATGAAAACAAACATACAACTTACAAAAAATTTCTGGGTGCAGGAAAATTGGTGCTTAGAAAGAAATTCATAGTATTAAATGCATATTGTAGCAAAGAGAAAAGATCAATAATCTGAACTTATACTTTATGAAACTCAAAAAACAAGAACAAATTAAATCCAAAGTGAGCAGAACCCAAGAAACAATAAAATTAGAAGAGAAATCAAGGAAATTGAAAACCAGAAATCAATAGAGAAAATCAACAAACCAAAACGTAGTTCTTTAAATTAATCAATAAAATTGAGAAACATCTAGCTGGTGAACCAAAACAATGAGAGAAGATAAAATTACAAATAACAAAAGGAAAGAAGGTCCTCACTACTGATCTCATGGATATTAAAAGGATATCAGATGAAGATTATCAACAATTCTCTGCTCACAAATCTGATAACCTGATG
>NW_016812413.1:101021-112709 GCF_001698545.2 Rhinopithecus bieti | reverse complement strand
TTTTTTTTTTTTTTTTGAGACGGAGTCTGGCTCTCTGGCCAGGCTGGAGTGCAGTGGTGCAATCTCGGCTCACTGCAACCTCCACCTCCCAGGTTCCAGCGATTCTTCTGCCTCAGCCTCCCGAGTAGCTGGGACTACAGGCGCCCGTCACCACGCCCGGCTAATTTTTTGTATTTTTAGTGGAGACAGGGTTTCAGCATGTTGGCCAGGATGGTCTGGATCTCCTGACCTTGTGATCCCCGCCTCAGCCTCCCAAAGTGCTGGGATTACAGGCGTGAGCCAGCGTGCCCGGCTTTTAATCCGCCAGTGTGGCAGCTGCGATGTGACACCTGGACCCGTATAAGCTTCCCTGAGGAAAAGAGTAGATGAAACCAGTGGAGGACAAACGAGATGATCCCGGGGCTTTTCTTTTCCAGGTTTCCTCTGCAAACCTCCAGAGGTAATATAATGACTGTCATGGCCTCCCCAGCACGCTGCTTAAAGAGATGCATTAAATTAAAAAGAATCCCCTAGACAGATTTGCCTGGTGGTGTATAAAACAAACAGGGGTGATCTTAATGAGTTTTGGGGACGTACTGCTCTCCACTTGGGGCCCATCCTTCATTTTGTCGAGACCAACAAAGACTGGGGCCTTCCTCGACAGGAAGGTCCGAGGACCCTCTCCGCAGCCCCCTCATCTGCATGCAGGTTCCTCCCCACACACCTCCCCTGTCCCTGGGCCCCCGTCCCCCCTCCCCACTTCCCTACTGCATATGTCCGACCCCACAACTTCTCTCCTGGAAGCTCAAGGAATCCTGGAGACTCAAGGAATGTCATTTCTTGAGCCGCACTCCACCGCGAGACGTGGTCTGACAAGGTCCAGTCTGTGAAATCAGTGTCCAGGTGACTCTGTATTTCAGGAATCCGCCCGAAGAGACAATAAAAGTCCCTCCGGTTTTAGGACCAAATATGCAAAAACGCAGAGACCAACCAGACACACTGGCTACTTCAAAGACACTCTCTGGGAAGTCCCTGCTCAGAGAAATTCCACTCCGGAAGGAACGCGAAAGCTATATAGTAATGACCTTTTCCTTCTCTTCATTATCGCGGCTGTGATCTACCTGAGGAATAGACAGTTATGGTAAATAAACGTAAAAACCACACTATGCAGAAACCGCAAGCTCCATTCACGGGAATCGAACCGTGGTCTCCCGCCTGGGAGGCAAGAATCTACCCACTGAACCACCGATTCATATAAATAGAATCACACGGGAGTATCAGACAGGTACATTGAAATAAATTTGTTTTAGATGTTCAAAGAGATATTTTATAGGCATCTTTTGCTAAACATAGTGTTTGGAGGGATTCACCCATGTTACTGTGTTTTTTCATACTTTGCCTGGATTTTTGTTGCTGTTTGCTTGTTTTTGCTTCCTGTGCATGAGGTCGTTTTATGACTATATAACAGTAGATATTAAATTTTCTGTTGATGAGGACTTGTATTGTACCCAGTTTTTCCTTAGTGTAAAAATAAGGTTGCTATGAGCATTTCTTGTAGAAGACTTACTGGATGTATGTGTTCATTTCTCATGGGTAATGAATGAAAGAAATTTGCTTCCTTATAGGGTAGCCTTAACTCTGTAAGAAACTGCCAAATATTAGAAAAGGTGTTGTGCTAAATTGCAGTCCAACCAACATCACACAGCAATATCATACACACTCTGAATGAGGAAGAAGGAGAGGCAATGACTTTCAAAATCAGGTTTTCTATGTTTCCCTTCATTTTCTCACAAATCTTTAATGCATTTTTGAGGTGGCTATGGGGACACCAAGTGTCATCATCGCCGTATTCAAGTCTTGCCACAGAGCCATGGAGAGATACCCCAGGGAAGCCCAGCCAAGTGTCAGGCTTATAAACACCAGGCAGGAATAGATGCCTATGAAATGAGAAGGGTGAGATGATCCCTCCCTCTCCTGCCATGTCTGTGCATCTCTTTGCAGTTGCCTTGTCACTAAAAACAATTACTCCCACTTATTTTCTCAAAGATAAAGCCAGACATTAGTTAAAGCAGATAAAACAGATTTTATTCAGTAACTACTGACAGTAGAGGAAAGGTTGGAGCTTGGTTCCCATTTATGCAGAGGTGATGGCATTACAGGGGGAGAGGGAGGAGAGGGAGAGGGCAGGAGGAAGGGTACCTGTAAAACATTACAAAAGGTTGCTCAGTGTAAACTTCTGCCTCATCAGGCCAGCTGTGTCTGCTAGCTGGCAATGTTAGAAGATAGGATTCTAACTTCCCACAGAGACTGGAAGACAGAGGTTCAGTCCTTTTTGAGGACTACAGTTCAAAGGAATGGCTTTCAGATCCTAGAGAAAGACACACTGGAGTCCCTAGGAGATACACACACGTCTCAAAGGGATGGAGGAAGGATTCCCTTCTTGCTAAGTGTTACAAGAAAGGGAGATCCTCGACCTACCATCATCAGCAGGTATTGGCTAGAACTAATACCCATTCTCCTGGCAGCCTTGAGCTTTCTGGGGTAGGCATTTTAATGGAAGCCTAGGGCCATCCTTGGGATAAAGCCTTATGTTCCTAGATGCCATGATAGAGTCTGGTCATCTCTTAGCCCAGAGGTTTAAACTGAGTCATTGTGTGCTGAGTTTGGTTGTTCTCACTTTCCATCCCCCCATTCGATGGCCTGGATTTTACTGGACTCTGTTAGATGGATAAAGCCACTTTCAGTGGTTTTTAGGCAGCTCAGACATAGTCATGGAGACCTGAATGAAAATGAGAAAACCCATGAGATTGAGAGTGGGCCTCACAATAGGTATCCATTATCCATATTCAAGGAGATGGACACAAATATTTCTAGGCTTTGTCAAAATGGAAAGTGGCTTACAGAGTCAGGATGAAATTCAAACTTATATTAGCAAAGTAAAGAGCTTATTGATATATTTTAAAATGAAAGCCATGACAAAATGACAATCCATAAGTGGCAATGGTAGGTAGGGATTTGGGAGAGACTCCATAATGTCAAAACTAACCTCATTTTGTGGGGAAAAGAAAGAGAGATCAGACTGTTACTGTGTCTATATAAAAAGAAGTAGACATAAGAGACTCCATTTTGTTCTGTATTTGAGATGCTGTTAATCTGTGACCCTACCCCAATCTTGTCCTTGCAAGAGACATGTGCTGTGGTGGCTCAAGGTTTAAGGGATTTGCGGCTGTGCAGGGTGTGCTTTGTTAAACAAGTGCCTGAAGCCAGTATGCTTGTGAAAAGTCATCACCATTCTCTTAATCTCAAGTACTCAGGGACACGTACACTGCCAAAGGTCGCAGGGACCTCTGCCTAGGAAAGCTAGGTATTGTCCAAGGTTTCTCCCTATGTGATAGTCTGAAATATGGCCTCGTGGGAAGGGAAAGACTTGATCGTCCCCCAGCCTGACACCCATGAAGGGTCTGTGCTGAGGAGGACTAGTGTAAGAGGAAAGAAGGCCTCTTGGCAGTTGAGATAGAGAAAAGCATCTGCCTCCTGCCCATGCCTGGGCAATGGAACATCTCGGTGTAAAACCCGATTGTATGCTCGGTTTACTGAGAAAGGAGAAAATCACTGTATTTGAGATGCTGTTAATCTGTGACCCTACCCCCAATCTTGTCCTTGCAAGAGACATGTGCTGTGGTGGCTCAAGGTTTAAGGGATTTGCGGCTGTGCAGGGTGTGCTTTGTTAAACAAGTGCCTGAAGCCAGTATGCTTGTGAAAAGTCATCACCATTCTCTTAATCTCAAGTACTCAGGGACACGTACACTGCCAAAGGTCGCAGGGACCTCTGCCTAGGAAAGCTAGGTATTGTCCAAGGTTTCTCCCTATGTGATAGTCTGAAATATGGCCTCGTGGGAAGGGAAAGACTTGATCGTCCCCCAGCCTGACACCCATGAAGGGTCTGTGCTGAGGAGGACTAGTGTAAGAGGAAAGAAGGCCTCTTGGCAGTTGAGATAGAGAAAAGCATCTGCCTCCTGCCCATGCCTGGGCAATGGAACATCTCGGTGTAAAACCCGATTGTATGCTCGGTTTACTGAGAAAGGAGAAAATCACCTTAGGGCGAAAGGTGGGACTTGCTAATGGCAATGCTGCTCTTTATGCACTAAAAAGGTTTATGGAGATGTTTGCATATGCATATCAAGGCACAGCACTTTTCCTTAAACTTATGTCACAGAGATCTTTATTTACATGTCTTACTGCTGACCTTCTCCCTACGATGATCCTATTATGCTGCCACTTCCCTTTTCTAAGATGGTAAAGATAATGATCAATAAATACTGAAGGAACTCAGAGACCGGTGCCGGCGTGGGTCCTCTGTATGCTGAGCGCCGGTCCCCTGGGCCCACGTTTTCTTTCTCTATACTTTGTCTCTGTGTCTCATTTCTTCTCTCAAGTCTCTCGTTCCACCTAAGGAGAAACGCCTACAGGTGTGGAGGTGCAGGTCACCCCTTCACATTTTAAGTGAAACTTCTACATGTTGCTACAGTAAGGGAAAGGAAGCCAACATTATGCTGGAATATATTAATTATCATGGGATAAACAGGCAGGACATGATGCTACATTTATTAGTCACTTGTATTGATAATATTTGTGAAGGTTAATTTTTGTGTCAATTTGACTGGGCCATGAGGTGCCCAGATATTTGGTTCAACATTTTTTCTCAATGTGTCTCTGAGGATGTTTCTGGATGAGATTGACATTTGAATTGGTAAACCGAGTAAAGCAGATTGCTCTCCCCAGTGTGAGTGGGCCTCATCCAACCCACAGAAGGCTTGAATAGAATGAAAGGCTAGAAAGAAGTCTTTCTGTTTCATTGTCTTTGAGCTGGGACATCAGTTTTCTGCTTTATGGACTTGATCGTGAACTATATTCGACTCTCCTGGGTCTACTCAGGAGTAGACCTTGGACTTCTCTGCTTTCATAATCATATGAGCCAATGCAAATCAATCTCTCTCTCTTTCTCTCTCTCTCTCTCTCTCTCTCTTTCTCTCTCTCTCTCTCTCTCTCTCTCTCTCTGTGTGTGTGTGTGTGTGTGTGTGTGTATCCTGCTCATTTTCTTTCTCTGGAGAACTCAGACTAATGTAGTAATATATGCCACTTGCCAGTCTTTGTCTCTATGCTTTTAAAAGGTATAAAATAAATAAATAAAACAAAACCCTGGAGGGTTCTCAAAGAAGAACAGCAAAGGAAATGAATTCTGGCAGATTTTGCACTGAGGACATTCATGTGTGAGGAAAACATGAAAACCACTATGCTAGGGAAAGCAAATGCTGTTGAGAATGTCTCAAAAACACATTACACGCCAATAGGTAGGGCTGACCTTCAGGTTAGAAACATTTTCCTTTAAGTGCACTTTTTGTGCAACTTAAGATGAATCTAGGACTTTCATGATGGATGTATCTGTGTGTGTGTGTGTGTGTATACATATATACATATACATATATATAGTGTGTGTGTATGTATGTGTGTATATATATAATATATATATAGAGAGAGAGAGAAAGAGAAAGAGAGAGAGTGTGTATGTCTTGCTATCTTCTCCAGCCTGGTCTCCAGAGCTGGACCTCAATCGATCCTCCCCCAACCCCCTCCCAAAGTGCTCAGATTACAGGTGTGAGTCATCTCCCCAGCCCATTTTCATATTTTTAATTTAGTTCAACCATTGTGTAAGACAGTGTGGCGATTCATCAAGGATCTAGAACCAGAAATACCATTTGACCCAGCAATCCCATTACTGGATATATACTCAAAGGATTATAAATCATTCTACTATAAAGACACATACATACGTATGTTTATTGCAGCACTATTCACAGTAGCAAAGGCTTGGAACAAACCCACATGCCCATCGATGGTAGACTGGATAAAGAAAACATGTCACTCATACACCATGGAATACTATGCAGCCATAAAAAAGAGTTCATGTCCTTTGCAGGGACATGGATGAAACTGGAAACCATCATTCTCAGCAAATTAACACAGGAACAGAAAACCAAACACCACATATTCTCAATCATAAATGGGAGTTGAAAATGAGAACACATGGAAACAGGGAGGGGAACATCACACACCAGGACCTCTCAGGGCTAGAGGGCAAGGAGAAGGATAGCATTACGAGAAATACCTAATGTAGACGATGGGTTGATGGGTGCAGCAAACCACCGTGGCACATGTATACCTATGTAACAAACCTGAACGTTTTACACATGTATCCCAGAACTTAAAGTATAATATAATTTTTTTAAAAAAATTAAATACACATTTCAAAAATTATATAACAAGTACAGGAAATCTCCTTTATACCAGTTTTACAGAAACAGAAAAGATGATATATCAATGACAAGGCATCAAAGGGCAATATCCTAAAGTAGTGAGAGGAAAAATACTTATTCTGGAATTCTATCCCACAATGAAAATCTTTCAAAATGTGACTGGAATAAGGACCCTCAAAGATATACAAAAAATGAGGCCAAGCGCGGTGACTCATGCCTGTAATCTCAGCACTTTGGGAAGCTGAGGCAGGTGGATCACTTGAGGACAGGGAGTTGGAGACCAGCCTGGCCAACATGGCAAAACTCTGTCTCTACTAAAAATACAAAAATTAGCCAGGCGTGATGGCACATGCCTGTGATCCCAGCTACTCAGGAGACTGAGGCATGAGAATCACTTGTACCCAGGAGATGGAGGTTGGAGTGAGCCGAGATCATGCCACCGTACTCCAACCTGGGTAACAGAGCGAGACTCCATCTCAACAAAATACAAATAAAAATAAAGACATACAAATAAATGAAAGCATTGACCAACCCACACTACAAGAAATGTTAAAGGAGTCCTCCAGACCTAAGGATGAGGATACCAGACAGAAATCTGAACCTACACAAAGAAATGGAGA
Source organism: Rhinopithecus bieti (assembly GCF_001698545.2). Lineage (NCBI taxonomy): Eukaryota > Metazoa > Chordata > Mammalia > Primates > Cercopithecidae > Rhinopithecus > Rhinopithecus bieti. The sequence continues at coordinate 105,796 of NW_016812413.1, read as the reverse complement.
TGACTAAAAATCGCTATGTACGTACTCAGATGTTGGGGTTTATAACATGTCTAAAATCAAATGACATGACAACACTAGCATAAAGGCCAGAAGAGGAAGTATAATGTCACTCGATGGCAGACTGATAAAGATGTATTCTAGGAACCCTAAAGCCATCACTGACTTAACAAAAGAAAGAATTACAGCTAATAAGCCAAAAAAGGAAGAAAATGGAATGATACAAAAAAACATGTAATCACTATGCTGGAGCAACTGCTCTCCATGCCTCTACCCTATGGAAATACACCAGTGGCCAATGAGAAATGTACAAGAATGATGACTGCAGCATTGTTTGTAATCATAAAGTAATAGAACCAACGTAATTTCTTTTTTTTTTTTTTTGAGACGGAGTCTCGCTCTGTCGCCCGGGCTGGAGTGCAGTGGCCGGTTCTCAGCTCACTGCAAGCTCCGCCTCCCGGGTTTATGCCATTCTCCTGCCTCAGCCTCCGAGTAGCTGGGACTACAGGCGCCCACCACCTCGCCCGGCTAGTTTTTTGTATTTTTTAGTAGAGACGGGGTTTCACCGTGTTAGCCAGGATGGTCTCGATCTCCTGACCTCGTGATCCGCCCGTCTCGGCCTCCCAAAGTGCTGGGATTACAGGCTTGAGCCACGGCGCCGGGCCACCAACGTAATTTCAAAGATACATGAAAAGGGTTTTATTTATTTAACAACCACAAACAATTGAACAAACAAACAATGCAAGCAAGTCCTTCTGTTAAAAGGAACACAGAGGGTTATGACGATGCTACTCCTCCAAGGATTTCAGGGGTCCCAGACGCCTAGTTTTCTGTCTCTTTCTTCTAGAAGATCTTATTCTTGGGTAGGTACACGCGTTTGGGGCTCTTTCAGGTTCATCTCCATTTTCCCCTCAATTCCTCCGCATTCTGCCACAATAAAAAAACAATTCTCACCTCCAGAAGATCCCGCCTGTGCCTCCGCACGAGCCTTTCAGGAGATCTGCATGTCTGGTCCACTGCTCCCCAGCTTCTTTCCCTGCTTTTGCTTTTCCCTTCCCCAGCTATCGCCCTCCCGCCCCACCACCTACCACCGCCCGACCACCGCCCAGCTGAGCCTTCCCCGGTTCCACCGGGCAGAAGGTACACTGGAGGCCCTGCCCGTTGCCCGCCCCGGGGGATGCCGAGAAATCAACCTGAATAAACGCCTTGTGCAAAGAACTTCCTAATGGAAAAATCTCTTATGATTTCCATTCTCAAGGCTCTTCAAAGGACTAAAAGATAAAGGCGACGATGGATTCATTCAACAAGTCCTAATCGTGTGCCCTGGTGAGTGCCAGACCCTGCTCCACGCAAGGGGATCCACGAGCCACCCTCACCACCATCCCTGCCCTGGTGGAGCCCCCGTGAGGGACACAGGATCCACAGATGGCAGTGGCAGCTCCGCAGCGGCCCAGAGAGCGAATGGGCCGGATGGGCACAGGCTCCCTCACTGGGTGAAGGTGGCGCAAAGAACCGGAAGAGCCATCCAGGTAGCCCACTGGGCGTTCAGCTTCCCTTGGGCCCCCTGGTGGCTCTGGCCCGGACCGCGGACCAGGGCGTTTCCGGGGGCTTCTGAAGCGGGCGAGGGGCAGGGCGGGCGAAGGCCATTCGGCTGTCCTGGCTCCAGAATCTCCCAACGCGCAGGTGTCCAAAGTGACCAGCGCAACTCACTGCTCTAATCTCTCCGGTTTTCCAAGGCGTTGGTCAGTAGTCCTGCCAGGCGGGCCCTGAGGCTGGAAGGGATGGGGGAGTATGGTGAGTTCGCCCTGCCTATAGCGCCCAGTGGATTCACTAGTACCTGTCTCTGCGGCGCAATCTGTTAGCGCGTTCCGCTATTAACCGAACAGTGGGTAGTTCAAGCCCCCCAGGGACGCCTGCTCTAGCTTTTAAAGAGCTCATATATTATCATCACTAGAGAATCTCCCCCTATTCTTCCCATAGTCCTAAGTCCGAAAGGTTGGTTCCAGGCCAGCCAGGGATATGCCCATTTCAGGAAGGGTTTTCTCTTCTCAGGATTCTAGTCACAGTTAACAGGGATTCCTGTGAAGGGCCACCCCACTCAGAGATACAATTCTGACAGAGCATCTCCTGAAATGCCAGGTTGTCTTGTGCCTGTGTGCAAGAATTAGAGACCAAACGAGTCACTTCTGGTGCGATAAAATCCTCATGCTGCCCCTTATAAGCTTGGATGGGTTGTAGATGAACCTCATTCTTTTCATTTTTAAAAGGAGGCCTAGAGAGGTGTCCTATCCCCAGGATGGGCCTGAATTTAGTGATTGCTCTATCAATAATGTGACCAGTGGAATCATTCATCATCATAATAATCCTCTCCATCATTTTTGAAAACAGTATTTTTCCCTCAGTTTGTGCATGATTTACTTAACCCTTTTCAAAATATGTTTGAAATGAGGTTGGCTTCATGATTTTAGGATTACAAAGAATCCAGCTCGTCTTCTCAGGCTCAAGCGATCCTCCCATCTCTCAGCCTTCCCAGTAGCTGGGACTACAGGTGCGGGCCATCATGCGCTGATAAATTTTGTATGTTCTGTAGACAGTGGGTTTCACCATGTCGCACAGGCTGGTCTCCAAACTCCTGGGTTCCAGTAGCTCCGAGGACTCCCAAAGTGCTAGGATTTACAGGCATGAGCCACTGCAATGGGCCTTATATAATGCCTCTAACTTCAGCAAATTGAGCAAATTTATCTTCTGTGGGAAAGGCACCAAATCATATTCCAATTTATTTCTCAACACTAATACTGTCCCTTTCTTCATTTACTTGCTGGCACAACAAACTTTGTCCACACGCCCCCCCAACTTTATTTTAGACTAGGTCTCACTCTGTCACCCAGGATGGTGTGATCTCAGCTTGCTGCAACCTCCACCCCCTGGGCTCTAGTGATCCTCCCACCTCAGCCTCCAGAGTAACTTTTATTTTCTTTTCTTTTCTTTTTTCTTTTTTTTTTTTTTTAGAGATAGGGTCTTGCTATGTTGCCAAGGTTGGTCTTCAACCCCTGGGCTCAAGCGATCCATCTGCCTCAGCCTCCCAAAGTGCTGGGATTTCAGGCATGAGCCACGGTGCTGGCCATGTGCCCATGACATTCTAATAAGGGGACAGGTGCCTTCCTGGCTTAACTAAGGGGACAATACAACAGAAGGACATGGTGGACATTACACACAGATATTCTGTTGCATAGGATGGACAGCTAAACTTCTAAGACATTTTGTGTTTATTTTATTTTATTTTATTTTATTTTTTGAGACAAGGTCTTCCTCTGTTGCCAAGGCTGCAGTGCAGTGGCATGATCATAGTTCACTGTAGCCTCAAACTCCTGGGCTCAAGTGATCCTCCTGCCTCAGCCTTCCAAGTAGCTGCGACTACAAGTATGCACCATCATAGCTGGGTATTAAAAATAATAATAATTCTGTAGAGACGTGTTCTAACTATGTTGTCCTGCTGGTCTCCAACTCCTGAGCTCAAGTGATCCTCCTATCTCAGTATCCTGAAGTTCTGTGCTGAGATTACCAGCATGAGCCACCATGGTCTGCCCTGTTTCTTTTTAAAATGTGTTTATTTCAAGACAGGGCCTCACTCTGTCACCCAGGCTGGAGTGCAGTGGCAAGATGACAACTCACTGTAGTCTCAGCCTTCCTGGGCTTAGGTGATCCTCCCACCTCAGTCTCCTGAGTAGCTAGGACTACCAGCATACACCAACATGCCTGGCTAATTTTTGTATTTTTTTGTAGAGATGGTGTTTCGTCACATTGACCAGGCTGCTCTCCAACTGAGCTCAAGCAATACTCCTGCCTCAGCCTCCTAAAGTGCTGGTATTACAATCATGAGTCACTGTGTCCGGCTTGTCATTGTTTCCTGTGGTGACCAAGTCACATGGGTCCAGAGAAGACAGGTCACAGTGACCTCTTTGATAGCTTTCTGCCAAGTCGCTTATCCAAAGAAAGCAAAATCACAATGGTCCCAGGCATTTTTTTTTCTCCTCCTCTTTCCTCTTTTCTTTATAAATCTTGATTTTACTTTTATTCGCTGAAAACAATCTAATGCCAGTTCTCCCTTCTATAGTAATGGAGAATGAGCATGTAGATAAGTGTCTCTATATGATTCCTTGACAGATTTCTTTCAGAGGCTATGTCTATAAAAATTAGCCCATCTGCTTTCCGGTCTAGAGTCTGGAGACGACGTGCAGGTCAGAGGCCCGGGCGCGACAATCGAAATGGCACCTCGAAAGGGGAAGGAAAAGAAGGAAGAACAAGTCATCAGCCTCGGACCTCAGGTGGCTGAAGGAGAGAATGTATTTGGTGTCTGCCATATCTTTGCATCTTTCAATGACACTTTTGTCCATGTCACTGACCTTTCTGGCAAAGAAACCATCTGCCGTGTGACTGGTGGGATGAAGGTGAAGGCAGACCGAGATGAATCCTCGCCATATGCTGCTATGTTGGCTGCCCAGGATGTGGCCCAGAGGTGCAAGGAGCTGGGGATCACCGCCCTACACATCAAACTCCGGGCCACAGGATGAAATAGGACCAAGACCCCTGGACCTGGGGCCCAGTCGGCCCTCAGAGCCCTTGCCCGCTCGGGTATGAAGATCGGGCGGATTGAGGACGTCACCCCCATCCCCTCTGACAGCACTCGCAGGAAGGGGGGTCGCCGTGGTCGCCGTCTGTGAACAAGACTCCTCAAAATATTTTCTGTTAATAAATTGCCTTCATGTAAAAAAAAAAAA
>NW_016812413.1:98380-100418 GCF_001698545.2 Rhinopithecus bieti | reverse complement strand
GAAATGGCACCTCGAAAGGGGAAGGAAAAGAAGGAAGAACAAGTCATCAGCCTCGGACCTCAGGTGGCTGAAGGAGAGAATGTATTTGGTGTCTGCCATATCTTTGCATCCTTCAATGACACTTTTGTCCATGTCACTGACCTTTCTGGCAAAGAAACCATCTGCCGTGTGACTGGTGGGATGAAGGTGAAGGCAGACCGAGATGAATCCTCGCCATATGCTGCTATGTTGGCTGCCCAGGATGTGGCCCAGAGGTGCAAGGAGCTGGGGATCACCGCCCTACACATCAAACTCCGGGCCACAGGAGGAAATAGGACCAAGACCCCTGGACCTGGGGCCCAGTCAGCCCTCAGAGCCCTTGCCCGCTCGGGTATGAAGATCGGGCGGATTGAGGACGTCACCCCCATCCCCTCTGACAGCACTCGCAGGAAGGGGGGTCGCCGTGGTCGCCGTCTGTGAACAAGACTCCTCAAAATATTTTCTGTTAATAAATTGCCTTCATGTAAAAAAAAAAAAAAAAAAAAAAATTAGCCCATCTGAGACCCATCATTGGACCCAACAGAATCCTGCACCTAACAGGCCCCTGGTGCAGACCTGGATCCTTGGAGCTATTGGATCTTGTTTCCTCAGTTCTTCTGTTTTCATGAGCAGAAACTGAGCTCTTTTGCTTTTAAATACTAAGTATGATCATTGGACAAGTCCTTTCTCTCTCTCTCTCTCGTTTGCATCGTTGTTTTCTTCCATCAATGGCATCAGTGTAGGTTTCTGGTAAATGAATTTCTCAGGACAATCTCTGTTGGGTGGTGTTTGGCAAGAATCCAGTCCCTGTTTGGCAAAACCTGACAGTTAATTTAGTCTGTGAGTCTTTTTTGATTGTTTATTCATTGTCCTGAGGATAATGGTATTTCCTGATATTTGAGACTGCAGCAAATGGGAAGTTGCTCACATCTCATCTTTCCAATGTTTGGTAAAAATTTTATGGGCCCAATAGCTGTCAATATCTGTAAGAGTGGCATCTCTATTATAAAGATGATCTTACTACTCAGTGCCCCTCACTCCCAACTGAATTTCATTCCATAGGAGCTCTTGGCCTTAACAAATTACTAACCCTGAAGGAGATTTTAATATGGGAAGAAAACTGAATCTGCAGCATGTAAGGAGCAGTTTTCTTTGATTTGTATATTCGGGTTTCTAACCAGCTGAAAAATTCAAGTATATGCCCTTTAAGGATTAAGTTTAAATTACACCACAGAAAGGAGGAAAAAGAGAGACATGATCACAAGTAAGCAACTGAATCAGCAATTTGAGCACTTCTCACAACTATACAAATCAAATTTAACAACCTCTAGAACAGTAAGGAAGTTCAGCCCTTAATGAAAATGAATGAAAATAAATTATTCACCAGACTCAAAAGGGTATCACAGAGTTACTCAGATTTTCAGCAGTGGGGGTTTTCCAAGGATCTAATGAAGTTCATTTTTCAGTTTGTTTCCCTCACTGATAAGCATCGTTAATAGACACCATTGCCTCTGGTTTCACCTTAAATGATGTTACATAACCAAATTATTTGCTTTCGAATGCCCGCTTGTTTGGTGGAAGGAATTTTTCTAATGTATAAATATATTTTCTTGTGAAACCAATTGGCATACTCTTTCAGTGGAGTGAATAGATAAATTAAGCCTCTAAAACTTTAAAGAAATTACTGCCTGATTATCTTAAGCACAGTAATAATTATGTATATAAAATTAAAATAAGAAAATTTAGGCCGGGTGCGGTGGCTCAAGCCTGTAATCTCAGCACTTTGGGAGGCCGAGACGGGTGGATCACCAGGTCAGGAGATCGAGACCATCCTGGCTAACACGGTGAAACCCTGTCTCTACTAAAAGTACAAAAAACTAGCTGGGCGAGGTGGCGGCGCCTGTAGTCCCAGCTACTCCAGAGGCTGAGGCAGGAGAATGGCGTGAACCCGGGAGGCGGAGCTTGCAGTGAGCCGAGATCATGCCACTGCACTCCAGCCTGGGCGACAGAGCGAGACTCC
>NW_016812413.1:86159-98109 GCF_001698545.2 Rhinopithecus bieti | reverse complement strand
AGTCCCAGCTACTCGGGAGGCTGAGGCAGGAGAATGGCGTGAACCCGGGAGGCGGAGCTTGCAGTGAGCCGAGATCATGCCACTGCACTCCAGCCTGGGCGACAGAGCGAGACTCCGACTCAAAAAAAAAAAGAAAGAAAGAAAAAAGAAAATTAAGCGGGGTATGGTGGCTCACACCTGTATTCTCAGCACTTTAGGCAGCTAAGGCGGGAAAACCAATTGAGGCCTGGAGTTCCATACCAGCCTGAGCAACATAGTGAGACAGAGTCTCTACAAATTTTTAAAAATTAGGTAATTAGGCCAAGCACAGTGGCTCACGCCTGTAATCCCAGCACTTTGGATCACCTAAGGTCAGGGATTCAAAACCAGCCCGGCCAACATGGTGAAACTCCGTCTCTACTAAAAATACAAAATTAGCTGGGTCTGGTGGTGCATGCCTGTAATCCCAGCTACTTGGGAGGCTGAGGCATGAGAATCACTTGAAGCTGGGAGGTGGAGGTTGCAGTGAGCCAAGATCGCATCAATGCACTTTAGCCTGGGCAACAAGAGTGAAATTCAGGCTTAATAATAATGATGATAATAATAATGCAGGGATGTAAAGGTCCCTTTCCAAAACTAACCCCTGAGGAGCTAAGGGATATGTGCACACAAGGGATATGTGCACACAGAACATGTTCTGTTCAGGTGACCTGACCAAGGAGAAAGAAGGTTCAAAATCCCCTGAGCCCTCACTGCTGCCCAGATGTCTGGGAGTGTCAGCCACCTCTTAACCTCAATCCCCTGCTTCTTTCTCCTTTCCCTAATATACAAGAAGCCAGACATTTTTGTTAACTTGAGATGTTTCTTTAGGACATTAGTTCACCATCTTCGTGGTTTGCTAGCTCTCTGAAATAAAGTCACCTTCCCTGCCCCAATACCTTGTGTCTCCTGATTTCTTGGCTGTCATGCAGCAAGCAGGGTGAGCTTTGGACTCGGTTACTAATTTAGTAGGTAATATCTTTAAAAGGAGATAATTCTAGAAACTAAGAGACTGAATTATTCCACTTACAATTTCTTCATAAACATATTTAGATGTTATCTAATACATGATGCCATCATCCTCTATTAAATGTCAGCTCAATGTATAATTTCAAGATCTATAGTTAATTTTAAATTCCATGACTAATATTAATGATTATATGGAGTTAATAATGGAGTTAATAATTTTGATAATAATAATAGAGATAATAATAAATAATTTTGATTGCTTTAAGATTAAATAGTTTATAGATAATAATAAATACTTTTGATTGCCTTAAGATTCTCTCTCTATATTACTTTGCTTGGAGAATGGTGTTGCTTGTTGGGTTCACAACATATATATATATATGTGTGTGTGTGTATGTGTGTATATATATATGTGTGTGTGTGTGTATACATATATATAAAATTTCTTTTCTTTTCTGAGACATAGTCTCACTCTGTCACCAAGGCTGGAGTGCAGTGGTGCAATGATGCTCACTGAAACTTCAGCCTCCAGAGTGCAGATGATCCTCCTGCCTCAGCCTCCCAAGTAGCTGGGACTACAGGTGCCCCCTACCACACCTGGCTAATTTTTATATTTTTAGCAGAGATGGGGTTTCACCATGTTGGGCAGGCTGATCTCAAACTCCTGACCTCAAGTGATTCTCCCACCTCGGCCTTCCAAAGTGCTGGAATTACAGACATGAGCCACCTCACATGGCCCTACATATTGAATTTTTTTATGTACCTCAATAAACTCATATACCTCAATAAACTCGACTTTAAAAAAAAATACTTTCCCGGATTTTGGCACAATGGAAGCACTATAGTCTCCTACTCATTTCTGGCAAGAGTATAAATAAGTTCAAAAACTTTGGAAAATTGTTTGGCAGTATACTCTAATGGTAAAACACACATACATATATGCTATGACCCAGCAATTTGACTTTTCTACCCCATAGACTTGTACTTTCCAATACAATAGCCACAAATCACGGGCAGCTGTTGAACAATTGAAATCTTGCTAGTGTCACATGGGGTAATGATAATATTTTTAACATATTTAATTGAATACATATTATAAAAAATCACCTCTTTCTTTTTACTTTTTAAAATATGTCTACTAATATATTTAAAAGTACAAATATGCCTGGCATTATATTTCTATTGGAATTTCTATTTCTAGAGAAAGATGTGAGTACACTTTACCAAAAAACATGTAAAAAGTTCATATTTATTCAAAATATTCCTAAATTATAAATAATTCAAATGTCTGAGGAAAGAAAAGAACTTTTATGTGAGGAAAGTGAGTGCTTTCAAATTAACAAGCCCAGAGTTAGGCATTAAAATGAGACAGCAACCCACGTCCTTCTTCCCGGTTTTGAAGCTGTGTATTCATCTATTGAAACTGCTTGCTATCGCCATACATAGCTACAAAGTAACCTAAACATGGTGTACTGGACACCATCTCTCACTCCCTATAGCTGAACAATGTGTAGTTAATCACTAATCAATGTTATTTCTGTAAACCTCAGGGAGTTCCTGACAAGCAATTCTGTACCAGCCTCCCCCGGTCCCCCTTTCTGGTCTTTAGAAACCCAGTCGTAACAAAGGACAAATGGAGCCCACATCCAAGATTGCTTGGGTCTGAGTCTTCTGGGCAAATGTCCTCACATTGGCTCAAGCAAACTCTTTAAATCATATTTTGTGTTTAAGCACCTTCCTTCTAGGTCAGCGTTTTTGGCCCTGGGAGCAGAATTCAGAGCGACTCGTCTCTGACCATCTGACTGTCCTCTCCAAGGCCTCCAGGATGGCTAAATAGTAGTAAGAATTTTATTGGTGAGATCAGTTTGCAGTCCAGGAAGAGACAGTCTCTGGTGGATATCTTTGAAGAGGTGCTTTCTCTTCAGAGAGAGAGGGCAGGTTGGTTTGCGTGCCTCACAGGGCGTATGTCACACAATAGAGTCATACATATTCAGTAGGTTTGGGGGAAAGGCCATACATACTTCTGAGGGGTATTGAGCTCATGTGCAATGGGTACATATATGTAACATACACCCCATCTTCACATTGGGAAGGGATTTTAGCATTAAAATGAGGTGGAAATTGGCTCGTTATGTCAAAAGATGAACTACTGGACACGAAGTCAGTTTGTGTGCAGTCCCTGTAACATGGCTGAAACTGGCTTGAGGTCTGCAGTTGTTTATCAGGAGAGAATGGAAGGCCACTCCTCTGTCCCATCAGAGGTCTAGTGATCTGGGTTGTAAATCCAGTTGAGAATTGTTGGGAAGATTTTGACAATTTGCGGGCTAGCTCCTATTGTTAAGGAGTTTAGCAAGAGTGTGGTTTTTCTTGTAGCCATAGAAATTTAGGAAGTTGCTGTACCAGTCCAGCCCTGAATCCTTGACCTGTAGGTAACTTTTGTTTCCTTAACCTTAGAAGCTCTCTTAGTCTACAATGGCACATCTATTTTTGTCCCTCAGATCATACCACATTCCTCCTGGACTGGGTGCCTGGCCAGCTCTGAAGTCCTCGAGCTCTGACTGAGAGAAACAGATGGGCAGTAAGTGGTGAATCCTCCTGAAATCTGGACCTTCCCACTCTTTGGTTGAAGGCCTGGAGTTTGCTTGAGTTGTCCTTTCCAGCCTTCCCTTCCTACAATGGAGGTTTTCTGTCTACCTTGTGGGTAAGAGACTTGAGTTTCAGGAGGAAAAACTGCTCTTCCACCTCTGCCTCAGGTCAGAAAGTTTGGGTCATAGTCAGGCAAAGCGCTGTGTGGAAAGCTGCTGCCTTTTCTGTCTCTGTCCCTCGTCAGGAAGGTCTGGGTCAAGGTATTGGCAGGTAGACATCGGTGGTTCTCTTTTCTGTAGCATGCTTTTATGAAAGTTAAAACTTAGCTTTTCATTTGTGACTAATTCTTGTTAGTTCTTTTTTTTTTTCCTTTTGAGATGGAGTTTTGCTCTCATTGCCCAGGGTGGGGTGCAATGGCACGATCTCGGCTCACCGCAACCTCCACCTCTCAGGTTCAGGCAATCCTCCTGCCTCAGCCTCCCGAGTAGCTGGGATGACAAACATGTGCCACCACGCCCAACTAATTTTGTATTTTTAGTAGATATGGGTTTTCTCCATGTTGGTCAGGCTGGTCTTGAACTCCTGACCTCAGGTGATCTGCCCACCTCAGCCTCAGATTACAGGCGTGAGCCACTGCGCCCGGCCCCGGTTAGTCCTTGGCTGGAAAATTCATGGAGGTGTGTTCTCCAGCCCTGAAGAAAAGAAGTGATATGCTTCCGCTGACCCATTCAGGTGCTCCAAGTGACCAGGGATGCTGCAGAGGTGTCACGATCACTACTCACCGTGTGAAGGCGGCCTCATAAAGCATTTCCCTTCAGAAGAATGTCTTTATGAACCCCCTTTCCTGCTCTTCTGGGAGGGTGTATGTGGGACGGGTCCCCCAGAGCACATGCATTCTGTGGCCACCTGGTGGTTAGAAACAGTGGGAACCACTGAGACAGCGATACACAACTCTGGTATTATCTGTAGGAGTGACTTCATAAGCAACGCACCGTGACCCAAATCACATTGCAGGCCTTGGTCATCTTTGCAAAGCTCCTGAATTATGGGAAATCAAGCTTCAAAATCTGAGCACACTTTGAAGAAACAACCACCTTTAGAACCACCCGCTGGGTTTCTGTATAATACTTATGAAGCATCCTCTTGTAAATATCCGAGAAACCCGACCCACCTAACCAGAAAAACTAGTAAGTAGAATGGAGAAAATGGGGATCTTTTGAAATGTCCAAAATAATTTCTCAGGGCACACAATTGGAAAATTTGGTGTTAGAATCAGGCAAATTAAATGGGAGACTTACTTCCAATGATACCTAGAACTTTCTAAAAGAACTTCTGAGAAAATTGCCTCCATTGAGGATATAAATTGGGGATATCTGACACTTTTTCTGAATTGAGAAATATTGAGGAGGCTTTATCTCTTTCACTTCCAACTGCTCCTTCTCCTGCCCCTGCACCTGCATAGTCTTTCTTACCTGAGCCTTCCTGTCCTGCCTTGCCTCTTCTTCCATCACCATCACCTGAGGAAAGTCCCCAGGGCTCTGACCTCTTCCCTGAAACTTCTGTTCTAGCAGCCCCTTTCATGGTAAAACCCACAGGAAGAGGGGAGCCTACCATTGTGTATACTGCTTCACCATAATGTGAATTAAGAATACTGTAAAAGACTTCCCTTTTCTAAATTGAAATACATTTTCCTCTTCTCTTTCTAAAGCAGGCTCTGCTTTAGATTTAGATGTAGATTGGAGGATAATTCAGCAATGCACTTAAAAGGCCAAACAAATCTGTCATTGATATTTTAAATGGTTGAAAATAATTTATGTATGTATGTATGTATTGAGACAGGGTTTCACTCTGTCACCCATGCTGGAGTGCAGTGGCTCCATCATGGCCCACCACAGTCTCAAACGCCTGGGCTGTAGCAGTCCTCCCACTTGAGCCTACAAGTAGATGAGACTACAGGTGCATGCCACCACACCCGGCTAATTCTCTGACTTTTTATAGAGAGGAGGTCTCACTGTGGTTTCCAGGCTAGTCTTGATCTCCTGGGCTCAATCAATCCTCCCACGTCAGCCTAACATTTACACTGACCACAGAGATGCATTTGGAGAAGGTGATGATTTGGGAATGGTTTAGAAGCCACATAGATTTCTTATTTCACCAGGTCCACCCAACAAAAATTACCAGTAAGTCTCTTACCTCTTAGAAGCAATTTGAAAACCCAAATCTTTGGCCATCATCAAAATTACTGGTCATTCAAAATTAGATACTCCGGAGAGAAAGGACAACCGTTTTGCTGATGCGGCAGCTTAAGAATGCAGCTCTGAAGGTGACATCAGACTCAGAACGTCTCTAAATGACCCTGCTGACTTATAACCCATTGAAAACCTTATTAGAAGAAGCACACGTGGGATTTCCGAAGCAGGAGATAGATCTCTGGAAAGATAAAGGGAACAAGTTTTGTTTTTTTCTTTTTTTTCAGAAACAGCATATGATATGGGCCCAATGATACAATGATCCACCCCTTAGGCTTCAATTACCCTTTTTAAAGTAGTTCATAAGCTGACTTGTTGGAATTCAGACAAAATGATAGCATGGGAAAAGCAGTGTATGGAAAACCATCGTCTACGATTGCACAAAGGGTTTATTCTTGTGGTACTGTCTGTTCTGTCCCAAACATAATCCTGGAAGATCCCTTCATGGGTCACAGGGACATTGTATCTTTAGCACCCTTAGAGACGTGGCAGTTAGACTTTATCCAGCTGTCTCCATCTCAGGGTCACAGATACCTTCTGGTGGTAATCACTGGGGTGAAGCATTTCCATGCCGATGAGCCACAGCCCAAGCAGCAGGCAGGCTGTGATGAGAAAAAATCATTCCTCATGGGGAGTGCCATCTGATCTCCATAGCAACCGAGGAACACACTTTATTAGGCAGGTAGTTGGATCCATTTGTAACATTTGGCCTACGTGCCAACATTTCCATTGTGCCTGTCACCCCTAATTCTCTAAACTGGTGCAACTCAAAAATGGTACAATAAACACTCAATTGACAAAGCTAACAGAAGCTTTTAACCTTCCCTGGCCAGAGATCACCCACTGCTTCTGGAAAACTTCCACTCTCTCCCTTTGAAATTAGAACAGGAAGACCCATGCAGTGGTTAGATGAAGGGGCTTATGAACCGGCACTTCTTAAAGGTAACATTCTCCATCATTGCTAAGGTCTCACAAAACTTCTTACCAAGAGCTCCAAATTAATAAAGAATGGCTTTCATAATGAGCTGCTGGGAGGTGAAAATATCAAACATTATGCATATAAACTGGAGATGTTGCTTACCGGAAACAACATCAAATAAATATTCCCTCCAAGTCCACTGGAGGGCACCAAGTAGGTATTATTAATAATAATTTTTATTTTGAGATGGGGTCTCACTCTGTTGCCCAGGCCAGAATGCAGTGGCGCAATTATGACTCACTGTAGCCTTTAACTCCTGACGTCAAGCCATCTTCGTGCCTCAGTCTCCCAAGTAGCCGGGACCAGAGGTGTGGGCCACGGCACCTGGCTCACATCAGGTATTATTGCCCAATCTCTGTGGCAGTAAACATAAGGGCGTTGACACAAAGATTCATGTTTCTCACATCCCTACCAGAGTGGACATCTGTCAGTGGAGGTTTTCACTTAAAGGCGACCTGCAATATTCCTGACCAAGATGGCAAGTAGCTGACATCTGTTGTAGTCCACTTTTGCCAAACATACCAGCTGTATAACCAGTTATTCACAATTCCAGTGCTTACTGCAACTGAAAGCATTGGTCTATTTTTCTATTGACTGGAATAGGTACGCCATTAGGGCTCCTTTAAGTTGTAGGGGTCCTCTCTTGGTGGTTTTGGTAAAATCACCTTATATGTATATTATCTTAAGATATGGCACACTAGTTCTATTGCATGTGTGTGTATATACATATACATGCATACATGTACATATATAGCAAAATGCCTATGATCAGATTTCTGTTTTACTCTCCCTAATTAATTTGATTACAGCAGGGAGGGATAATTCTCTGATCAGAATCTCAAAAACCATTGCCACTGTGGGAAATTTGACAAGGTGCTGAGTTCACCACCTTAAACCACCAACCATCTTTGACCATAATGATCCATTGGTACATCCTGTGCTAAATTTCACCAGTATTCCTCCTTATTGCACTGACAATGCAAATCAGGGTCACATCAAGCAAAACCTGTTTTTCGAATCTGTCTGACTCATCCTAACCTTCCTGCCCCATGTCTCAGTTTAACCCATCATAATTGTACTGTCAAAATAACTGCCTGTAATCCCAGCACTTTGGGAGGCTGAGGCAGGAGGATCACTTGAGCCCAGGAGTTTGAGACTAGCTTCCTGGGCAAAATGATGAAACCCTGTCTCTACAAAATATACAAAATTAGCTGCAACTGTGTCCCGCCAGCTAGCTCACTACTCAGGAGCATGAAGTGAGAGGATGACTTGAGCCCAGGAGTTCGAGCCTGCAGTGAATCCTGATGACACCACTGCACTCCAGACTGGGCAACAGAGTGAGACCCTGTCTCAGAAAGTAAATAAATAAGCTGGGCATGATGGTGTGTGCCTGTAACTCCAGCACTTGGGAGGCTGAGGTAGGATGATTCATTGAGCCCTGAAGGTCAAGAGGTCAAGACTGTACTGGGCTGTGATGTTGCCACAGCACTCCAGCCTGGGCAACAGTGAGACCCCGGCTGAAAAAAACCAAAAATCAGAAACAAAACCAACCAAACAAAAAATGGTTGCCTCACTCTGAAATGACAGTGGTAAACACTATGATGCTATTGGAAAGTTAAGAGAAAAACACTCCCTTCTGCTATCAGGATGCAACCTGTCCTCTTGCTCTAACATGTCTGACCATGGTTTAAATGCCAAAAGCTGATGTACCCAAATTATACTACACTTACCTGTTCTGCACCAGCATTTATTTTGTCTCTGGAGGAGATCACCATCCATGGCCCTCAAATATCTAAAGGCATTGAACGATGAAGTGCAATGTCTTTTAGGATATTTGGTCACCCCTATATATAGCTCTGAAGAAATTCAACATTGGATGAATGGCAAAGCCGAGGCGGGTGGATCACCTGTGGTCACGGGTTCAAGATCAGCCTGGTCAACACTGTGAAACCCCATCTCTACTGAAAATACAAAAATTATCTGGGTATGGTGGTGTTCACAGGTATTCCCAGCTACTCAGGAGGCTGAGGTAGGAGAATCACTTGAACCCAGGAGGCAGATGTTGCAGTGAGCCAAGGTCATGCCACTGCACTTCAGCCTAGGAGACAGAGCGAGACTCCATCTCAAAAAAACGACCAACCAACCAACAAAACAAACAAACAAAAAAATTGGATGAGTATCCTCAAACTTTTCACTAGGCATGCCCACCACTCTATTTTATTAATAGATCGAGATCCTGTTGGGGGAAAATTTGCTAATTACCTGCCTGGCCATTAAGAAAGGAGCTCCATACATTTTTGGGGGAACACCCTTTTACTTTGATGGGATGTTGCTTCCCATGGTTAGAAATCCTTCTTTAGCCTTAGGTAACATTGCTGATAAAAATTGGGCATGGTGGCTCTGGCCTATAATCCCAGTGATTCAGAGGCTGAGCTGGAAGGATCATTTAAACCCAGGAGTTCCAAGCTGCAGTGAGCTATGATGGAGACACTGCACTCCAGCTTGGGCAACAGAGTCAGTCCTTCTCTCTGAAAGAAAAATAAAGAGTCCAGGTTTGGTGGACTATACTTGTAATCTCAGCACTTTGAGAGGCTCAGGTGGGAGGATTTTTTGAGCTCAGGAATTTGGGACCATCCTGAGCAAGATAGCGAGACCCTAACTCTAAACAAACAAACAAAACAAACAAACACAAACCAAAATTAGCCAGGCATAGTGGTGCATGTCTGTAGTCCCAGCTACTCGGGAGGCTGAGGTGGGAGGATTGCTTGAGCGAGGGAAGTGGAGGCTGCAGTGAGCCAAGACTGCACCACTGCAATCTAGCCTGGGCAACATAGCAAGACCGTGTCTTAAAAAAAAGAAAGAAAGAAAAACAAAAGAAAGAAAGAAATATTGCTGATGAAACTGTAGCCTCTTTCACAGCTCAACAAAAAGCTATTTATTCACTGGCTAAGGTTGTACTAGATAATTGCATCACTTTAGATGATACCTATTTTCAAAGACACTATTAGCCTTATTTAAAATGGGTAGAACCTGGGCGCGGTGGCTCACGCCTGTAATCCCAGCACTTTGGGCAGCCGAGGTGGGTGGATCACCTGAGGTCAGGAGTTTGAGACCAGCCTGGCCAACACGGTGAAACCCAGTCTTTACTAAAAATACAAAAATTAGCTGGGCACAGTGGTGTGTGCCTGCCATCCTAGCAACTTGAGAGGCTGTGGCAGGAGAATCGCTTGAACCCAGGAGGCAGAGGTTGCAGTGAGTCAAGATCGTGCCACTGCACTCCAGCCTGGGAGACAGAGAGACAGTCTGTCTCAAACAAAACAAAACAAAAACAATGGGTAGATACAGCAGCACTTACAAGAGTTCATAAAAGGAATTGTACATTGTCGACTGATAGTGTGGAGAGAGCAGCTGCCTGCCCACCTGGTTGTGATCTCTGCATAACGCTTGCCCACGACCTCCTCTTCCACTTAGTACAACACAGCCAAGAACACACAAGGGGCGAGCCGCAGCCACAGCAGCCTCTGCAGCCCGCTTTAGATGGTAGATTTAGCTGAGCAGGGAGGTGGATGTGTGCTGGTTACAACGTCTTGTTGCATATACATAAATAAATACTTCCCATGAAGTAGAACGTCATCTAGAAAAAATTAGAAGTCATTTGGCTACAAGAAATCATGAAAGAACTGGGATGTGATGTTTTCCCCAATGTTTTTAGTTGGCTCCCTAATGGAATAGGTTCCCTTACTGTTCTGGCATACAGATTCTCTTTGTGATTCTCATTCTTGTGTGCATTATATGTGTTCTATTCAAATTATTAATGTTATATATTTCCTGTTTTACTTCTGAGAAAACTGATTTTATGGTATCTGAAGACTAGAGATGATTCAACAAGTGATAGCTGTAGACTTAACTGAGGTATCTCTCTCATTTCCTTCCCTGCCCTTAGTGTGAGAAAGACTTTCTGGGAATGAGCCTTCCTGGCAAAGAGGGACACCTTGGCTGAGCTTTTGATCGCCAGTGCTTTCAAGAAGAAAGATTTTTAAAAGAATTTTTATCTGAGGAATGTGAGCCACTTCACATGGTCAGAGAGACATTAAATCAAGACAGCAACCACTTTCTGATTCCTTCCTTTTGAGCTATGTATTCATCTGTTGGAACTGCTTGCTATCACCCCAGGTAGGTGTAAATTAATCTAATAATGCCACACCAAACACTATATCCCACACCCCGTAACAACGGATAGCCAATGTCTCATCAGTGCTATTTCTGAAAACCAATGAGAATTCCAGACAGGCACCTTTCTATCAGTCCATCGTGCGTTCTCCCTTTTGACCTTTAAAAACCTGCTTGTGACAAAGGCCAAAGGGAGCTCAGATCCAAGGTTCCTTTGGTGTGAGTCTTCCAGGCAGCTGCCTTCACATTGGCCCAAGTAAACTCTAAATTATATTTTGTGCTTCAGCCTCTTTCTTTTAGGTCAACATGTTCAGCAACAGTAGAATAAATAAGTAAGTTGGCCTATATTCATACAAAGGAATACACACAGAAACAAATAACCACATGAATAACGTGAACAATTCATAGATGTAAGACTGAGTGAAAGAAGTCAAACCTATGCCTCTGCTCCTGAGACTGACTTTGCAAAAATTATAACTGGGACAATTATCACAGCGAAACAGATCCCACCTAACTGATTCCATCCTGCTTCTAACGTCCAAGCTGTCCTTGTTCATTCCTGGGCACAGGCCAAAATAACTTTGAGAGGAACTTAGTTTATGGTTTAGCTGTGAAGCAAAGATGATAACAGCTCTTTCCCAAAACAAACCCCCTTCCTACCTGGGGACTAGACTGCCTTTGCAGGACTCACAAATTAGCCACGGTATTAGAAATGATGGTTTAGGAGTCACACAGCCTCCAGCTTACGATGCTAAACCTCCCCAAATTGTTCCTGGGGATCACATCACTATTGTAAAACCTAAGATCAGTACATGAGATATTTTGTAGACACTACACTCGATGCCTCAGCTGGCACCACCCAGATGGATAAACCAGCTCATCTGATCTTGTGGCCCCCACCCAGGAACTGACCCAGCTCAAGAGGATGCTTTAGCTCCCTCTGAGTTCATCTCCGACCTGAGCAATCAGAACTCCCAAC
>NW_016812413.1:54376-83971 GCF_001698545.2 Rhinopithecus bieti | reverse complement strand
TATATTTTTATATATTTTAAATATGTATTTTTTATTATTTTGCAATTTTTTCAGGTATATATATCCTTCTTTATTATTTTTTCTTATTTTTTCTTTTGTAGGGCCTGGGGGGACAGTCTAGCTAAAATATACATTCTCTCTGTAGATATACCACAATACCATGACTCCAGTGTTGCCCGAATGTTATGAGAAGTTATTTTTGAAATTTAGGTGATCAAGAATTTTACATATGTTTACATTTTCTCTACTATTGGTACAGTCTATGCTTAGCATGTATAAATTTTTTAAAAAAACGACAATAGCTTAAAATGATTTGAAAGAAAATGTACAGATATGTTAACAGTAGTTAATTCCAGGAGGTGTGAATATGGATGACCAGTTATCTTCCTCTTTACGAATTTTTATATTTTTAAATGGAAAATCCTCAATGACCTGGAAGTGAAAGAACAGATTAGATTTGGAAGGGGTGTGGAGCAGGTGAGAGGAAAATGTAAAGGGAAGGACAAACCCAGTTCTGGCAGGACCATGTTTAAGTTGAAGGTTTCTGGGGAGAAGTTGTTGGGACAAGAAGGATATGAAGGAGGCAGGAGAATCACGAAAATATTTAGGACAGTGTATCGCCTGTCTCATCATTCCTCCTCCTTTTGTGTTTCTTCAAAAGAAATACACAGACTTACATTTCTTTTCAAGCTTGCTTACCACTTGTGTTTCTCTTTTATTAGTGTAACTGCCCGGTAGGTTTATCTTGCCTGTTGCCCAGATAAACCAATGGAGCTGAGAACAGCAGGCTTTCTACAATAGAGAAAGAATTTAATAAATGCAGACACAGCTGAGGGACTAGGACAGGGGTTTATTATTACTTAAATCTGCCTCCCCCCAAATTCAGAGACTAGGGTTTTTTTTGTTTTGTTTTGTTTTTTGTTTGTTTGTTTTTGTTTTTTGT
This sequence comes from Rhinopithecus bieti, assembly GCF_001698545.2. Lineage (NCBI taxonomy): Eukaryota > Metazoa > Chordata > Mammalia > Primates > Cercopithecidae > Rhinopithecus > Rhinopithecus bieti. Next base: position 83,028 of record NW_016812413.1, on the reverse strand, counting down.
TTTTTCAAGGATAGTTTGGCAGGCAGGGGGCTAGGAATGGGCAAAGCTGATTGGTTGGGTTGGGGATGGAAATCACAGGGTGAAGAGCTTGTTTACTTGCACGGAGTCAGTCCCTGGATGGGGGCCACCAGACCAGGTGAGCCAGTTTACTGGTGTGAGTGGCACCAGCTAGTCCATCATAAGGCAGGGTCTGAAAAATATCTTAAACACCAATCTTAGGTTTGACACTAATAATGTTATATAAAGGCACAGTTGGGGACCTTAGGAATCACGTGGCTTCTGGCTGCATGGCTCTTGAGGCATAATTTCTAATCTCATGCCTAATTTGTTAGCTTTGCTGAGGAGCTCTGATCCCCAAGTTAGGAAGGGGTTTCTCTCAGGAAGGGGCAATCATCTTTGCTTTAGACTTAGACTTGGAACTAAACTCCTCTCACAGCCTGGCCTATGCCCAGGAATGGACAAGGGCAGCTCAGAGGTTAGAAGCAAGATGCGGTCAGTTAGGTCAGATTTCTTTCACAGTCATAGTTTTCCTATGCCAGGTTTTTCTCACTGTCATAATTTTTGCAAGGGTGGTTTTGTTAGCAGCAGTAAAAATGCAGTGGCTCTGGAGCCAGGCTGCCTTCACTTCAAATTCCTGCTTTCAAATCCTCCTTGGCTGGCTGAGTGACCCTGGGCAGGTCAGTTACGTCTTTGTGGATCTCAGTTTTCTCATATGGAAGATGAAGGTGATGGTGTGACCTCTGTCTGAAGTAAGGACTAAATGAGTAAACATACACACATCATCAACTGTGCGTGACATGTGGCACTTTGTGATTCAGGCACAGTTGATGATGTGCATATGTTACTCATGTGCATGTTAGCTCTTGTATGTTGCCTGCAACACTGCACAAAGAGCAGATGTGACGAAAACCATTTGTACTGAGGTTACAGCAGTGATACTTTCCAGTGGCCGTGCACCCTCCCAGAGAAATTGCAGCAAACCTCTCACCAACAATAACCTCCTGGGCTGGGAGATCCCAGTTAGGCCCCTTAATCTCCAGCAGGTTTGACCCTCAAGGAGCTTCAGGGAATGAGCTAGAGAAGTATTTCTATCTGGGAGGAGCTGGGAGTTTATTAGCTCATCTGTTCAGCTCATCCAAAGGGGAATAATGATTCAACTTCTTGCTTCAAATCTGCCCCAATAAAATTTTTATAGTTTTACAGTGGAAGACATTTCTACATGTAGGGGAGAAAATAGGACTTTTCCTCACCCAGCCTAGGTTCACTGCTGAGACCCTTACAGCAAAAGACAGACTAACAAGAGAAGAGCATATGTATTTACTTAATGTAAGTTTTACATGACAGGAGCGCCTTCCAAAGGAAATGAGGGCCCATGGAAACAGCTAAACCTCAGGATTTTTTTTTTTTTTAACTGTAGGTTTATCGAAGAATGGATGGTCATGGAGAAGTATGATAAGACAATAAAACTATGATCTAACAGTAACAAACTGGGGAAAACATAGCCAGGCCTCTGTGTTCAGGCTCCTCTGTGTCCCTGGGTCTTCAGACTCCAGAATGCACCTTTCCTCTGGGTACAGAGAGGGCACCTCTCACATAAGGGTCTTATAATTGACTTTAGGGTAAAAGGGCAAGGGGAGGGTGACAGTGACCTTCCTGTTTCTATTGTTTATTCAAATTAATTAAACATAAAATATTCAATACCCCAAGATGTTATATTTTGGAGTAGCATGTCCTGAACCCCATCATGCACATGCAACAAAACCCAGAATCTTTGAAGAGTGATGACTACAAAATATTTAAATTCAAAATAGGATGGCCAAGTGGGGTGGCTGACGGCTGTAATCCCAGCAGGGAGGAGCAGGAAGGCCCAGGCAGGCGGATCACTTGAGTCCAGGCATTCAAGAGCTGCCTGGCCAATATGGCAAAACCCTGTCTCTACTGAAAATACAAAAATGAGCCCAGCACGTGGTGCACAACTGTTGTTCCAACTACTTTTAGCTGGTGGGGAACGGGTGGGCTGAGGATCAACTGAAACAATATCATATTTACAAATAATTTTTTTTCCTGTAAGGCTAATCAAGTGAAGCAGTGGAAGTGGAGAAGAGACAATGAAACCTGTAACTGGTTGTGATCAATTATTTGTAAACAGGAATGAATTTTTATGCACTATACACTGTTGTCAAATTTACATATGCTGCAAAGCTGGAGGTGAACAGCAGTGCCCTGGTCCCTTCCTACACTTATCTCTAGGGATAACAATTTTTAATGCGTGCAGCCAACCTGTACATAAATATTGTTACTCTTTGTCCAATTTTCCTCCCCAGGCCCTGCCGTCCAGCCTGCAAGGGGAAACAGAGTTTGTGTGTTTCCTTCCCTTCTAGTCCACTCCAAGGAGCCAAGAAGGCGTCCTCTCCCACCCCCTCGTCCTCCAAACGGAGACTCTCAAAGACTGTGGTGTTTTTCAGTCCTTCATAAATGCTCTCAGCCCCAAAATATGAAAATCAGAGGGATGGTCCTGAATGTCTGGAGCGACATCTTAGTTCATTCCCAAGACCCATCAGGAGCCTTATCCCAAGTGCTCTGAAGAGCAGGAGAAAACGTTTCTTAACTGTGGTAGCGTCCAAAGGCGTCTTCTCCTTGGGGCAGGGTCCCGGCAGGACGAGGGGGAGCCCCACCGTCAGAGACTCGCCCCTCAGAGCTGCTCAGGTTCCTCTTTCCCGTGGCCCTTAGGGAGCCCGGCCGGGGCGACAGAGGATCACAACCCGCTCCCCTAGCCCGCGCGCTGGAAGAGGCCGCGCGGATTTCTCTTTCCGGCTGAGATCCTGGGACGAAAGAATAGATCTCCCGGAGTCAGGTTCCAAAGCTTAGTGAAACAGTGACTTCTAGGGCTCGCAATGGAGACGTAGGAGCTAGAAATTCGGCATAAAAATCTGAATATGAAGAACAGAATAAATTAACATTCAGAATTAGATGGGCCATCTGAATAAAACAGTGCTACTCCCAAATTAGGTTTCGAACCATAGACCCTAAACTGAGACACAATCTTCAATGACTGAGCTAACCCCATCAACATTTCTCACGCCACCGTTTACTTTCCGAAATGGCAATGGGTGCCATTACGAGATTTCCCAGGCGAAAGGAATCTCGGGGTCTAGGATTGAGGGGCGGCGGCCTTTTTGGTGGAGGAGACCTCTCACCCCGAGGCCCAGGTCGCCCTGAGAGGGGGTGGGGACTTGCTGGGTCGCTGGGTCCCTGGCGTAGGGATCCGGGCCTCCGATTGCTGGGTGCCAGGAGGCTGGCCCAGGAAGGGGACCCTGCAGGCTCGGTCACCCCGACCGGATGATTCGGCGATTTCCCTGTAGTCCGGGCCACTGTGAGAACCCGGTTTCTGGGGCACGGAACACCGAAGAGGGAGAAGAAGAGGGGACGAAGAGCACCGGCGACATCGCAAGGCTCAGACAGAGGTAGCAGAAGGGACACGGAGGCCTGCAGCACAGAGCTTCTGAACGTCAGCGGAATCCCCATTCCATTTAGGGAGTAAAAGACGGAACTACCATCCTAATTAAACAGTAAGGTCTCACCGAGACTCGAACTCCGATCACTGGATTCAGAGTCCAGAGTGCTTACCATTACACCATGGAACCACGCAATGCAAGTTCGCTGTAGTAGTCTGAATTCCTAATAAGTAGCAATAGTTCCCACCCACCCATGTCAAGGCATTTCTTTTGATCCCACAAGCAACACTTGAAGAAGGTGGACCTGCAGGAAGGAGCCACCCCTCTTGCTTCCTCTCTGCCCTCTCCTTTGATCGACTTCTATCATTTCATTTGCATCTTGGAAAATGAGGCAAAATCTACTGTGGGCTTAGGGCCAGAGAAGAGCCCTTGAAGCCTCAGTCACAGAGTTACCTGTACCGAGGTGAAATTCCTTCCTTCCTTCGCTCTCTTCCTCTCTCTCTTTTTCTCTCTCTCTTTCTCCCTTTCTCCCTTTCCCTCTCTCTCTCTCTCTCTCCTTCTTTCCTTAAAGCCTCAGTCGCAGTTTCCTGTGCCAAGATGAAATTTCTCTTTTCTTTTCTTTTTTTTTTTCCTTTCTTTCTTTCCTTCCTTCCTTCTTTCTTCCTTTTTTTCTTTCTTTTCGTTGAGACAGTCTCCTTCTGTTGCTCAGGCTGGAGTGCAGTGCAGTGGCAGTGGGCCATCTCCCCTCACTGCAACCTCCATCTTGTCCGGTTCAGCTGATTGTAATCCCCAGTATCTGGGATTATAAGCATTGGACACCATGCCGGGGTAAATTTTGTATATTTAGTAGAGATGAGGTTTCGCCATGTTGGCCAGGCTGCTCTCGAACTCTTGACCTCAAGTGATTCGCCTGCCTTGGCCTCCTGAAGTGCTGGGATTACAGGTGTGAGCCACTGTGCCCAGCCCAGAGATGAAATATCTGCAAAATTTCTGTTATTTTCTTTATGCTTTCCCTCTTTTCTGTTTGCCCAAGGAGACCAGATGATTGTCAAAACAGGACATGGTACTTCCTGGGCACATTGCCCCCTTCCTCCCTGTAGTATATAATAGAAGACAGCAATCAAGTGAGATTGGGAAGCACAGAATCCTTTATTTTTTTCTTCATATTCTTCTATGTTTGCTTGGTTGGTTGGTTGGTTTTAACAAAATTTTCTCACCAGAAATGGAGATTTGTTGGATTTAAAATAAAAGCAATCAGCCATGTTGTACATTTCTATAAAACACTCAAGCCAGGCCATACTCTCCTACTATGACTCAAAATTAGCCATATACTGTCCAGGTCAGGAGACAGGGCCCTGATATTTAAGCACAGTGTGTTTTCTCAAAATTGGCCAAGTTGATGCCATTCCAATTTCTCAATATATCATGACCCATTAATTGCAGTCTTTAAAAGCACACATGTATTGTTACTGAAAGCCCGGGAGTTCAGTCGAGGCCCTGCTTCTCAGTTCATAGAAAGCCAATCATTGAGACATCGAGTATTGCTGAGGAAAAAGGCTTTAATTGGGTGCTGCAGCTGAGGAGATGGGAGATCAGTCTCGAATCAGCCTCCATGGTCAACTAAAGTGAAGGGTCTATGTAGCAGGGAATAAACATAATTGTGAGTGGGAAAAGAGGAACTAGGGAAGGGTGAGGAAGCGTCCATGGTAAGTGAGGTGACTGACATCTCATTGTCTGGAGGCTGTGATCTGCTGAGTTTCAGGTCTGTGGTGCTTTTTGACAGCCCTGAGGGTCCTTTCCTGAGGAAGGAACTCAGATAAAACAAATGTAAATTTCAAGCTTTAAGACCAGAAGGGTCAATTTCTGTGTCTGTCCAAAAACACTGTCTGTGGGACTATTGGGTCGATTTCAGTCCCCACTTTCTATTTGTCAGTTCCTCAATCATGGGGAATCTAGTCATCGATCTTTCTGGCTGCGTCATGTGGAGAAAGGGCATCCTGGGCAGCTCCACACTATGGGTGACTGCATGGCCACCCAGGAATCAAACATTTATCTAATACTGTAGTTTCTCCTGAAACACAATCTTCCTCTCTCCAGTCCCCCATTTCCACTAAAGACAAAACACAGTAGGACCAACGTACCTGCAAAAGAAGCTTCAGTCCCCTATACTTGGCCTGATTATCCACACAAAGTGCAGCAAGAATCATTGTTCATATACTTTCCTAAACGGGCTTTGCTGGAACATTTCACAATGCCATTTCAGGCAAAGCCCTGGGAAAATTACCAATTCCTCCACCTGTGTCCCATTATAAAAGAAAACAGAATCTTATTGAACTTATGCAAACAAACACATGATCATGAGTTAAGAATATTCAGTTTACAAATTCTGGAGAAATTCGGCAGAGAGAAAAATATGCCTCAAATTTTGTTTAGAAGACTATTCTACTCAATTGTTGCAGGCTATAAATAGCTCAAAAGAAAACAAGTTCTCCAGACTCTGAAGAATCAACAATGTTTGAAACAAAGGCTGTAAAAACTTATTTCAGTCCTCTATTAGTTCAATCCATGCAATCAACTCCTGCTCTGCATCATATTCGGCTAGCAATCTCTATGAACACATCAGCCTGTCTATTAGTGCCCTGGAAATTTTCTCTTTAGTTCAATGGCACGATCTCCAAAGTTACCAGAAACCTACATCTGAGAGTCCTTTTTATGGACTTCCCCCATAGAAGCAAGGCCTGGACTGTAACTGATTATAAGTCACTTTTTGAGAAGAATCAAAGCAAAACAACAATTGTGGATGACAAAAGCCTTAAGACAGCCATAGTTATAGACACAGTTGACAAGGGATTTCGGTTGCTTCTGTGGCACACAACAATTTAACATAATAGTCATAGTTATTACTGATAGCATATCTGAACTCTAGGAATCTCATACAATCCTGGAACACACATTAACAACACATCTGTGTCAACAGAACCCAAAGGAAGTGAAACACCACCTCAGATTTGACAATGCTTCGTGCATAATTCTAGCATAACAAATAAGCCTAAGAAGTTTAACATATCTCTCTTGAGCTTCAAGAACTTAAAATATCCAAAAAGTTAATTTGAGGTCCAAAGGGCTGAATTTAGAAACTTTACTCTTAGAAAGTTTGCCAGATATCAAAGTTTTGAGACACTTGATACCACAAAATAGGATCACAGGTCACCTTAGAATAGTCAATCATTTCTACAAAATGATAAAACAAAAATGTTCACCCTTTGCTAGAAAGGAGGCTGAGTTTTCTAAACAGCAAGTGCTAATGAAGACAACATGAGGCCATGTGTATCTGTCTCTCCCCTTCCTTCTTTTGTCCTGCAGTTTACTTTGAAAGTAAACAAAAATATTTTATCTTTTATTGATACTACACAAACATTTTGATCAAAAGAGAAAACCAAATTTTACCTTTGTGTGGTGTATTAACATGTTAAAGCTAATTTTCATAAAACCTTATATACAAATTTAATTATAATCAGTTTGACCATGAGGTAAGAGTTCCAAAAACCTTTCATAACCTTTCATACTTTTCAACTAAAGAGTAGATAAATGCTCTAGAAAACCCTGATATTTGGATACATGGGCCCAGATGCTGGCCTTGCATCAGTGTGCTCCCGAGTGTAATGTCTAATTTACAGAAAATCTCTGAATTTGAGAGGCCAGGGTGGGCAGATCACTTCAACTTAGGAGTTTGAGACTAGCCTGGGCAATATGGTGAAATATTGTGTCTACCAAAAAAAAAAAAAAAGGAAAAGAAAGAAAGTCTCTGAATTAAACTAATCCCTCAAACTCCGGCCTTATAATTCTCATGTGCCCATCTCTTCTGTCTAGAGGAAGAGGGGGCATGAGATGGAAGAGGGGGCATGAGATGGAAAAGGGGACATGTGGGATTGTTGGGCCTAGAGGGATTGAATGGTTTCAATTTCTGGTTCAGTTTCTCATGAAAGCAGTTCATTTTAATTGTCACCTTCCCCAGGGTCTAAAGATGAGGCATTAATTGGTGTCAATATTCAAGATTTAGCAGGAAAAGTTGCCTTTTTCAGACCCAGGAGTCAAAGCCCTGTAAGCTAACAGCACAAGGATTAGTTAATAGGACAATCGTACTGCAGAAAGTTCTGTTTCTCTCTCTCATGTCACCAGTAAAAACACTGTGATTTGGTGTCCAGTAGTTACTGCCTGCAGCACTTCAAACCACTGTATTAAAGTGGTTAGGATACTCCTTGCATGTAACTAGTTGCCGGCATTCTAATAACAGAACTATGATCGAAAGCATCAAAAATGTGACAGAACCTATGCCAAACTTTTCAAAGTAAGACAATTAAATTTTCTCTCCATCATTTAACAAAACGCTAAATGCAAATACCAGTTTTGGAAATTCATTATGAGGATAAATAATCTCCTTTTATTTAAATACTAAACAACAAAACAAGAACAAAGTGAGAATAAACACACAGTCATTTTTTTTCCACTATTTTATTTATTTATTTTGAGACAGAATCTCCCTCTGTTACCCAGGTTGGGGTACAATGGCAGGATCTCGGCTCACTGCAACCTCTGCCTTCAAGTCCTGGGTTCAAGGGATTCTCTTGCCTCAGCCTCCCGAGTAACTGGAATTACGGGTGGGCACTACCATGCCCAGCTGATTTTTGTGTTTTTAGTAAAGATGGGGTTTTGCCATGTTGGCCAGGCTTCTGGCCTTGAACTTCCGGCCTTCAGTGATCTGCCCGCCTTGGCCTCCCAAAGTGCTAAAATTAGAGGAATGAGCCACCACACGCGGCCTTCTTTTCAGCTATTTTAAAAGAGCATAATCACATATTTCCAAGATTGGTTTCTAGATATGGTACTGATTACTGATGAGGTTGCTTTCACCATTAAAATCTTCAAACCAGTGCAACAATTGCACATGTTTTGTTTTCAAGTACACACATGAAGGCCCAACAGTGATACAAGGCTTGGGATCAAAAATCACTAGAAATTCTCACATCTTGTTTTTATTACCACTTAATCCAAGTGAATGTCACTTAATTTTAATAACGGTAAACACAACTTAAGGAGGCTGAGAGAAATCCCAATCAATATAATATCCTTAAGGACAAGGCCAATCTTTCTGCACCTGAAAAATTTGTACCCACATCACAGGTTTTCCTCGTTAAAGGAAAGGGTCTGCAACCAACTCAATTGATTGATTGAAACCAATTCATGTTACTGATTGCATTGAATGTGTACAAACCTCAGGCCATGGATGCCTGAGTCCTAGTGTTCCTGTGACATCCCCTTGGGGTATTGGAACGCTACCTTTCAATGATGGGAAGTCTCGGGCAAGAGCAAGTCTCCTCCCCTTGTCCAGTATAGACAGCTTTTGTGTCTAACTCTACCGCAGCAGCTGGCCTATACATGAGGCCAAGGGTTGGAATGGTTCCTTGCTCCAGCATCGGTGGTGGATGCCTTTTGTTTCATGTGAGAGAAGCGACCAGGTATTGTACCTGCACTCTGGTGGTGGGTGATAATGACCTATATGCCTACATCACTGTGGCAAGCTCAAGAAATTTGCTTTCCCTGCCACGTGTGTCTCGTCAGCACTTAGGATGTGAGAGGAAAGATCCAGCAAATGGGCAAAAAACATGCTATGTATTTGGGACTCTCAGAGATTCTAAGCTGTCACAATAGTTCACACTTGGCCTTTAAGAAACGATGAAAACTTCAGAGATTATCTCCAACCAACATTTATGGCTGCTATCTTTTCCTTCCGTTATCTGTCAAAGATGATGAACAGCTTCATGTGTTTGTCCTTCTATAGGGGGGTGTCTCATGCTTTGGATTTCAGTTGACCCAGGTGCTTTGCAACTTCAGCTCTCTGGTGAGATCAAAACACATGATTTTGCAGAGCATACAGCTTTTTCTTGTCATTAGAGTGGGAATAACTGTCTCTTACAGATTTCTACATCTTAAACTACTGTTGAATCACATGTCTGATTTTAAAAAATCCTTATATTCTCCTCTATTTCTGGATTAATTTCCCTTCAGGATACTACACAAATTCTGTTAGCTGATCACTTCTTTTGAGGCTCTGAGGTAGACATAGTGAGCACCTTGACGATCCCTACAAATGAGCCTATTCATTAGGTGCTCAAGGGAAACCTGGGCCCAGACTAGTAGGAGACACACAAATGTCACCCACAGCTCTAGTTGAATTTTTATCGTGAGGCTCTTTCTCCTCAATCAGCATACTAGTCTTAGAACAAGATTGAGTCTGGGTAATCTTAAGTTTGGGTCTATCTTAAAACAGGCTTCCTGAGCAGCTACTAAGATTTGCTGGGACTACAATTTCTGGTCAAATGTGAGCCAACAGAGTAAAGACAACACTCTTGACCCAGGAGAAGGCAACAGTACATGGATACACCACATTTTTCATCAACCTCAGAACAGTTATCTCAATGAATATTTAAAATAGTGATTGAAATACTTGTTTCCTCAAGCAAGTGATGCTGAAAATTGGAAAAGTTGCCTTGGTTGTCTAAATGATTGTGTGCTCAGATTGAATTTGAGGGTACACAGGTGCAGCCTCCAGTGGAAAAGATTCTGAGAACTGGATGTGGGTAGAGGATGCAATTATGGAACTTGGTATCTTTCCCACCTTCTTTTCTTTCTTTCCATTTCGACTGGTCTTGTAATGCTAGGCCCAGGCATCAATACACATACAACTAAAAAAGGCAATGTTAGTGCAAAAGACACAATGTCTATACAACGAAATTAGATGGTGCCTATTGCTGAAGTTACTTTAATTTCACATTGTGTAGCCCAATAAGGTGAACGTCCCCCACCTACCAAGGGTGTTAGTCAGCTCAGGCTGCCATAGAAAAATATGAAAGGTTGGGTGGTTTAACAACAGACTTTTTTTTTCCTCAAAGTTCTGGAGGCGAAAAGTCAGAGATCGATGTGCTCGAAGATTGGTTTCTGGGGAAGCCTCTCTTCCTGGCTTGCAGAAGGCCACTTCCTAGCTTTGTGCTCCCATAGCTTTTCCTCCATGCCTCTGTGGAGAAAGAGAGAGATTCTTTGATGCCCTTCCTCTTCTTATATGGACACCATTTCTACCAGATTAGGGACCCACTTGTATGGCCTCATTAACCTTAATTACCTCCTTAAAGACTCTATCTCTAAATACAGTCAAGTTGGGGGTTAAGCTTTCAACATATGAATTCAGGGGAAAACTATTCATTTTATAACACCAAGCAATAGGGCGATCCTATGATTCTTTACCTATTAAATCCTATGACATTTGCCTGGTGGTGGCGCCAGGAGGAAGTTGTTAGTAAGGCTGCTATTATTGCTAATTCCATGATTAGGAAAGCACACCTGAGCTGAAGTGCCTACCATATGGGAAAGAGTGCAGGTCAAACAGATATGAAATGAAAATTGGGAAAAATGGTAGCAAACAAAAGCAGTGCTTTTAAATCCAGGAAGGATTGAAATTGTACAATTTCATGGAAATCCTATTGTCTTTATCAGGAGAATGACTACACAAGGTTTATTAACTGGGGGGAAAGGATGATGTGGATTAAGGACCACACCTGATTGCTCAGCATAATGTGAATTCTTGACTAAATAGCTATAGGGTGTGAAGGAAAGATCAGCAGTCGAAGAAAACTCAAAGATTTTTGGACTGAGCATATGGAAGGATGCAGTTTCCATCCACAGAGGTGAGAAAATAGCAGGTGTGGCAGGTTGTAGGAGGAAAAACAGAGATCAGTCCAGCATCCCAAAACTTTGCTTGAAAGAGTTTTCCATTTGCCCTGTCTCCATTTCTGCATCAACAGATCAAAACCATCTTGGCCAACATGGTGAAACACCGTCTCTATTAAAAATACAAAAATTAGCTGGGCGTGGCAGCGCATGCCTGTAATCCCAGCTACTCAGAAGGCTGAGACAGGAGAATCGTTTGAACCCTGGAGCAGAGGTTACAATGAGCCGAGATCGCACACTACACTCCACCCCGGCGACAGAGCTAGACTCTATCCCTAGATAGAAGATTTGGTAGACAGAAGATTTGCCTGGTGGAGTGTAAAGCAAACAGGGGTGATAGAAATGAGTTCTGTGGATGTGCTGCTCTCCACCTGGGGCCCATCCTTCATTTTGCCAAGACCACCAAAGACTGGGCCTTCCTCGACAGGTGGGGGTCCTCTCCACATGCCTCCCCTTTCCCTGAGCCCCAGTCCCCCACCACTGAGTTGTTTGCCCAACCCCACAGCTTCTCTTCTTTCGGGAATGTCATTTCTTGAGCCGCACTCCATCGCAAGATGTGGTCCAATGGTCTATCCAAGGTCCAGGCAAAGAATCAGTGATCAGGTGACTCTTTGTATTGCAGGAATCTGACAGCAGAGATGATAAAAGTTGCGCCAGTTTTAGGGCCAAATATGTAGAAACGTAGAGACCAACCAGACCCACTGGCTGCTTCAAAGACTATCTCTGCGAAGTCCCTGCTTAGATAAATTCCACTCTGGGGCTGGGCTCACCCTGTAATCCCAGGAGTTTGGGAGACCGAGGCTGGTGGATTATGTGAGGTCAGGAATTCAAGATCAGCCAACCCAACATGGTGAAACCCCGTCTCTACTGAAAATAGGAAAATTAGCAGGAAATGGTGGCACATGCCTGTAATTCCAGCTACTTGGGAGGCTGAGGCATGAGAATCGCTTGAGCCCGGAAGGTGGAAGTTGCAGTGACCCAGGATCGTGCAACTGCACTCCAATCTGGGTGGCAGACTGAGACTCTGTCTCAAACAGAGAAACAAACACAAATTTAAAAAAAGAAAGATAAATTCCGCTAGGGAACAAACCCAAGGACTATACAGTAGCATCTTTTTTTCTTTTTTTCTTTATTAGAGAGGCTGTGACTTCCCTGAGGAACAATTACAGTAAGTAACTGTAAAAACCACAGGGCACAAAGACAGGATGCTGCATTTGTCAGAAATGGAATCCAGGTCTCCCGTGTGGGAGGTGAGAATTCTACCACTGAACTGCCAATGCCTCCTGACCCCAAGCTCTGCAGCCTTGGACACATTTAAGACACAGACTTGGGGAAAGGAGTCAAGATTTTCACCATGTTCTCTTTGATGCGGCTACCAAAAGAGACACCCAGAGCAAAGGCTCACAGTGGAGCTTTGCATCAGGCAACATCACAAAGTTACGGCTTCACATTAAAAGAGCTGACCTGAAAAAGCCTTATTCTGAGTAGGCTCTGTGCAACTGGATAACAAACCTCTTTAGGAAAACATCAGAAATTCACCCAGTTTCTTGTCTCTGTTCCTATATCCAGTGTGAGCCTGTGGAAAGTTCTTGCCTTGCTCCTTGATATCTTCTCTTTGCCTCACCATTGCTTGGTGCCTCCCAAACCCTTTCCTCCCAACCTTGACACGAACATCATTACTTCCTACAAAAAAGGCCATCAGAACACAGGGACCCCAGTTTGGAAAGCTGAACTCTTGGAACTATGCTTGGGATACTCCAGGAAACCAGGGTGAAAATTGAACTTCTCTCCTCCTACACCTCTTTCAAATTCCTGAAAAGGCCTGCTTTGAATATTTAACCCTTTTCTGCCCATTAAACCATTAGAGCTGGCATTTCCTTTTCTATCCAATCTGAGAGACTTAAATCCATTATAATGAGCAGTAATTAGTGTTATGTTGGAGATGATGGGCATGGTTAGTCTCATTCTCACCACCTCATTGTATGATTTCTGTGTTTTTGCTTTGTTTATAAAATCTCTTCCTACCTTTCTTAACTAGACTGGTCTGTCTGGGTAAATGTTTTGTTTTCCTGTAGTGGTTTTGAAATTCCATGTCCCTGATTAGTTAATGTATTTTCTTAGATCTCAGGTGCACAGGGAAAAGGTAATCATGCACCTTAGCTCAGGGCACATTATGGTGGCTGCTCTGAGCAAGGCCCTTACTGTCTTTCCTTCTTTTCTCTGTTTATCCCACTCCCATTTCCCTGTCCACTTTCAGAAACTCGTTCTGAGGAGTTTATTATACGCTCTTTTATCCCACACTTTCTCTGCATATTTCAGTAAGGGAATGTCTTTGGAAAACATACATTGTTCTTTGGGGATGGGGGATATTAAAACAACTTTAAAGTGTGAATTGGTTTCCAAAAACCCATTCCATCCTCTTTACTCCATTTTGTATACTATCTCCTCAACTTTTCTAATAGAAAAGTTTGTGTATAATGTGGGGAGGATAAAAGAGTCAAGCCAATTTAAAATAGGCAAAACACTTGAACCAAAGAGAATTTACCAAAGAGAATTTCTTAATGGCCAAATGGCATAAGAAAGGATTCTTGGCTTCATTACTCATTCAGGGAACACAAATTTAAAATGCCATGATACACCACTACACACCCATCAGAGTGAGTAACATTTAAGAGACAGGGAAAACCACTGGCTTATAAAAATGCAGAGCAAGTGTAATTCTTGTTGCTGGCAAGAGAATATAACAGTACAGCGGGGAGTGGTGGCTCATGCCTGTAATCCCAGCACTTTGGGAGGCCGAGATGGGTGGATCACTTGAGATCAGGAGTTTAAGACCAGCTTGGCCAATGTGGCGCAACCCTGTCTCTACTAAAAATACAAAAATTAGCCGGGTGTTTTGATGGGCACCTGTAATCCCAGTTACTTGGGAGGCTGAGGTTGAAGTAGGAGAATTGCTTGAACCCGAGAGGCAGAAGTTGTAGTGAGCAGAGATTGTGCAATTGCACTCCAGCCCGGGTGACAAAGTGAGACTGTCTCAAAAATAAAATAAAATAAAATAAAATAAAATAAAATAAAAAGATAAAAGAGAATACAATAGTGCCACCATTCTAAAACACTGTCTAATAGTTTCTAATACAGTTGAAAAGACACCTACTTCATGACCCAGCCATTCCATTACTAGGTTTATACTCAACAGAAATGAAGGCACAGACCCATAAAAAGGCCCATAGTAGAATATTTGCAAACACCTTATTCACAATAGCCAAAACTAGAAATATTCCAATTGTCCATTAACTCTAGTATATTCATATGTTGGAATAACACTCATTAACACCAAAGAGCTGAGATACATGCTATAAAATGGAAGCATCTCATAACCATTGTTGCATTTAAAAAAAAAAAAAAAGAAAAACACAGGCACAATCAGTATAGTCCTTTATGTGATTTCTACAAGAAGCAAAAGTATACCACAGAGATAGAAATGAAATGGCGACTGCCTAAGTGGGGATGGGGTGAGGATTGACTGAAAAGGGGCTCTCATGACTTTTTGGTCTGTTGAAACTGTCCTGTAACTTGATCTAGGTGATGGTTTCTTTTGTCAAAATGCACTGGGCCACACACTTAAGATTGGTGCACTTTGGTCTCTGTCGATTATACTTCAGTCATTTATTGATAGCAAAATAAATAAATAAATAAATACAAACAAAATTTAAAATTGAGGTTGGAGATTGTCATTAACTTTAGATTTTATTGTATTCTTTAGGTTTTATTTAAAATAGCCAGTTAGAGTGCGAACTCTCATCTTCTCTTGTTCCATTTCTGATTTGGCCTGAAAAGGCCCCACGGATTTTTGAAATATCTGAGCCAGAAAAACAGGTAAGGCCACATCAGGCCAACAGTAAAAGATTCCAATAAGGCTGACTAACAGGCGGCACCTCACCTTTTGGGTGTTGTACTTGCTCAGAGAGGAAGCAAAAGCCTTTCAAGATAACTGGACCCCTAGGTGTGCAGGGTAGGAGTTCCCTCTATTCTTGACTCTACGGAGAGTTCTAAGCCACAGGAAAGTTGTGACCTCTCTAGCCGCAGGTCAACGGCGCAGCCTAGGCTCAGGTTGGAGGCGAAAGGGAAGGAAGAGCGCTGCACTCAAGAATGGACGTTGCCGGGCGCGGTGGCTCAAGCCTGTAATCCCAGCACTTTGGGAGGCCGAGACGGGCGGATTCCGAGGTCAGGAGATCGAGACCATCCTGGCTAACACGGGTGAAACCCCGTCCTCTACTAACAACTCAAAAACTAGCGGCGACGGTCGTGCGGGGCCTGTAGTCCCCAAGCTACTCGGGAGGCTGAGGCAGGAGAATGGCGTAAACCCGGGAGGCGGAGCTTGCCAGTGAGCTGAGATCCGGCCATCTGCACTCCAGCCCCGGGCGACAGAGGCGAGACTCCGCTCAAAAACAAAAAAAAAAAAAAAAAAAAGAATGGACGTGCCATGACTCGGATTCTAGCCAAGCCTCCTGCGGTCCACAGCGTCAGAGTACTGAACACAGTAGGATAACCGCGAGCCGCAGGAGCTGAAGCCGCGCCGGGCCTCTTTTTCTTTAAACTTATGCAGGGCTGCTCCGTTTTGGAGACCTAAGGGTCCGCAGTAGATTTCGTTCTTTCTTGCTGTCTCTCCGTTTTTCCTCCCTTTCTTCCCCATTCTGCTACAATAAAAAAAAAAAAAAAAAAAAAAAAAAAAAAAAACTCTTCTCACGTCTCCCTTGTGCAGTCCTTACCGCTGCACAAAGCTACTGCGAAGTTCAGTCTCCCGGGTCCACGCCTCTGTCGACTTCCTTGCCCTCCTCCTCGCAATTCCCTGTTGGATTCAACCCTTGCCGGCTCCGGCCTCCTGCCCCAGACAGGCACACAAAAACAGCGCAGCTGAGCCCCGGCAGCTCCCTGCCTCAGAGCGGGAAGAGAGGACACTGGAGGCCTCGCCCCTTGCGCGCCCCACAGGATGCCGAGAAATCAATCGGAATAAATGCTTTTTAAAAAGAGCTTACTTCCACTTCGTGATGAACCTCCGCAACATGTCGAAATCCTGTCTCTATAAAAAATACAGAAATTAGCCGGGCGTGGTGGCGCGCGCCTGTCGTCTCAGCTACTTAGGGACTGAGGTAAGAAGATCACTTGGTCCCGGGAGGTCGAGGCTGCAGTGAGCCTTGTTTGCACCACTGCACTCCAGCCTGGGCGACCAAGTGAGACCCTGTCGCAAAACAAAACAAAACAACACAAAACTTCCCCATAGAAAAATAGTTCATGATTTACATTCTCAGGACTCTTCAAAGGACTAAAAGCCAAAGGCGATGACCCTGGTGAGTGGCAGGCCCTGCTCCCCGCGAGGGGACCAAGAGCGACTCTCATCACCATCCCTGCCCTGGTGGAGCCCACCTGCGGACGCAGGATCCGAAGACCGCAGCGCAAGCTCCGCAGCGGCCCCGAAAGAGACTGGGCATGGTGGGCACAGGCTCCCTTACTGGGTGAAGGCGGCGCAAAGAACGGGAAGAGGCATCCTGGGAACCCACCGGGCATCCAGCCTCCCTTGGGCCCCCTGGCGGCTCGGGCCCGGGTCGCAGACGGGGCCTTTCGGGGCCTTCTGAAGCAGGGGAGGGGCAGGGCTGTGGAAGGCCATTAGGCTGTCCTTCTGGCTTCAGAATCTCCCAACCCGCGGGTGTGCAACGTGATCAGCGCGACTCACCGCTCTAATCTCCAGTTTTCCCTGCTGACGGGCAGGCCCTCAGGACGGAAGGGACGGAGACAGTTTGGTGAGTGTGCCCTGCATGTAGCGCCCAGTAGAATCAGTAGTAGTGGTCTCTGTGGTGCAATCAGTTAGCGCCTTCCTCTGTTAACAGAAAGGCTGGTGGTCCCGGGACTCCTCGCTTTGTTGTTTTAACCCGTTTCTGTTGATATACAATCAACTCCAGCCTAATCAGGAGACATACACGTCCTCTTCCCCACCTTCTTAGGTCTGAGGTTTGGCAAGGGCCATGGTGCCTTGTACCTGTCAAACTCAGGAATCCCAGAGACCTTAGACAGGGACTCACTTCTAGTGTGATAAAAATGTTCTTTGCTCCCATGGAAGGCTTGGGGTAGTAACGTGCCTCGACTTTTTCATGTTTAATAATAGGAGACCTATTACAGTAGTATTCTGTCCCCAGGATGTGCCTGGGTTTAGTGATTCTTCTATCAATAATGTGACCAGTGGAATCAGTCATCCTCATAGTGATCCTCGCCATTGTTTGTAAAAACAGCATTTCTTCCTCTGTTTGTGCATGAGTTAACCCTTTTCAAGATGTTTTTGAAATGAGGTGGGTTTCATGGCTTTAGGATTACAAATGATGCTGCAATCTCCACTATTCTTGTACACATATTTTTGGTCACTCCTGCAGATGTTTCCATAGTGTAGAGAACAGGATGTGCCAGTTTTACACTACAGCATTTATGTAATGCTTCTAATTTGAGTACATTCTACAAATTTATCTTCCGTGGGAGCAGTACCAAATCATATTCCAATTTGTTTCCCAATTCTATCAATGTCCCTTTTGTCATTTACTTGCCAGCACAAAAAACTTTTCTACACATCAATGTATGATATTCCACTGAGGGGAGAGGCATCCTGCTGGCTTAACTGAGGGGGTGAGCAACTGAAGGACATGGTGGACATTACACACAGATATTCTGTGGCATAGGATGAGCTGCTAAACTTCTAGGATGTTTTAAAGTCCTCCAACATCTGTAATTGTTTTCTATGGTGACCAAGCCATGTGGGTCCAGAGAAGATGCGCCACAGTGACCTCTTTGACAGCTTTCTGTCAAGTCATGTATCCAAGGGGAGCAAAATCACAAAGGTCCCAGATGATTTTTTTCTTCTCCCTTTTCCTCTTTTCTTCACAAATCTTGGTTTTGCTTTTGTTTGACCAAACCAATCTAATGCCTGTTCTCCCTTCTACACAATGGTAAATCAACACGCAAATCGCTATCCCTTTATTATTCTTTGATAGATTTCTGCAGCGGCTATGTCCATAAAAATTAGCCCTTTTGAGATCCATCATTGGAGCCAACAGAACCCTGCACACAACAGCCACCTTGTGCAGACCTGGGCCCTTACAGCTATTGGCTCATGTTCCTTCAGTTCTTCTACCGAATATTATGAGTAGAAACTGAGCTCTTTGGCTTTTACCCACTACTATGGCTATAGTACATTTTCTGTCTCTCGTCTCTCTCATTTTTGTATCATGATTTTCTGCCATCAGTGGCACCAGTGTGGGTTTCTTGTTTTGATGTTATCGAGTGAACTTCTGGGATTGTTTTATGAGTATATAACAGTCGGTATTAAATTATCCTGTTGATGAAGACTTGTGTTGTACCCAGTTTTCCTTAGTATAAAAATGAGGTTAATAAGAACATTTTTGGTAGAAGCCTTGTTGGATGTATTGCTCATTTTATGTGGGTAATCAATAAAAGCAAGTGTGCTTGCTTTTCAGGTAGGCTTAACTCAATAAGAAACTGCCAATTATTAGAACAGCTGTTGTGCTAAATTGCAGTCCAACTAACATCACACAGCAATATCATACACACTCTGTATCAGGAAGCAGGAGAGGCAACAACTTTCAAAATCAATTTTTCTATGTTTCCTTTCATTTTCTTGTGAACCCTTAATGACACACCAAGTGTCACCACCGGCCTATTCAAGTCTTGCTGCAGAGCCATGGAGTGATACAGCAGGACAACCGTGCCAAGTCTCAAGCTCATAAACACCAGGCAGTAATTGATGCATATGAAATGAGAAGGGTCAGATGATTCCTCCCTCTCCTGCCATGTCTGTGCCTCTCTTTGCAGCTGCCATGTCACTGAAAACAATTGCTCACGCTTATTTTCTCAAAGATAAAGCCAGACATTAGTCAAAGCTGTGAAAACAGATTTTATTCAGTAACTACTGACCACAGAGGAAGGGGCTGAGGTCCATCGCATTTGTGCAGAGGTGATGGCATTCTAATCAGAGAGTGAGGCAGGGGAGAGGGTGGGGCACAAGTGAAACATTACAAAAGATTGGTCATTGTAAGCTTCTGCCTTATCAAGACAGCTGTGTCTGCCAGCTGTCAATGTTAGACATTAGAATTCTAACCTCCCACAGAGAACAGAAGACAGAGATTCAGTCCTTCCTAAGGACTACACCTCAAAGGAATGGCTTTCAGATCCTGGGGAAAGACACACTGGAGTCCCTAGGAGATACACACATTTCTCAAAGGGATGGAAAAGGATTCCCTTCTTAGTAAGTGCTATAAGAATTAACCTACCATCATCAGCAGGTATTGGCTAGAAATAAAGTAAGTTCCTCTGGCAGCCTTGAGCTTTCTTAAGTAGGCATTGTCATGGGAGCCTAGGGTAATCCACGGGACATGGTCTTATGCTATTAGAAGCCATGATAGAACCTGATCATCTCTTAGCACAGAGGTTTAAACTGAGTCTTTGTTTGCTGAGTTTGGTGGTTCTCACTTTTCATCCCTCCATTCCATGGCCAGGATTTTACTGGACTCTGATAGATGGACATGGCCATGGGCCATTTTCAGTGACGTTCAAGCAGCCCGGGCATAGCTATTGAGATCTGACTGAAAATAAAGGAAACCATGAGATTGAGAGTGGGCCCCACAATAGGAATGTGTTACCAATATTCAGGAGATAAAAATATTTCTAGGATTTGTCAAAATGGAAAGTGACTTATGCAGCCAGGATGAAATTCAAACTCACATTATCGAAGTATCCAGTTTATTGATATTTTGTATAAGAAAGCCATGGCAAAATGACAATCCACAAGTGGCAATAGTATGTACGACTCCATAATGTCAAAATTATCCTCATGGTAAATGAAACTCCTACATGTTGCTATAGTAAGGGAATGGAAGCCAGTGTTATGCTGGAATATATTAATTGTCATGGGATAAACAGGCAGGACATGTTGCTACATTTTTTAGTCACTTCTATTGAGAGTATTTGTGAAGGTTAATTTTTGTGTCACTTTGACTGGGCCAGGGGGTGCCCAGATATTTGGTTAGACATGATTTCTCACTGTGTCTCTGAGGGCGTTTCTGAAGGAGATTGACATTTGAATCAGTAAACTGAGTGAAGCAGATTGCCCTCCCCAGTGCCCTCCTGCAAATACAACAGTACCAGGAGCTTGACATTGATACAAGCAAGGTACAGAATATTTCCATCAACACCAGGATTCATCATGTCGCTTTTTTATAGCCATGACCCTGTATCTTCAGTGCTGCTCCTCCTTTCCTCCTTAACCCCTGGCAAATACTAACGTATTCCCCATTCATATATAATTTATTCATTTCAAGAATGTTATGTAAATGGAATCCTCCATGTCCCCTTTGGGATTACCCTTTGTCCACTCAGCATAATTCTGTGGAGATTCATCCAGGTTATTGTGGGTATCAATAGTTTGTTGTTTTTTAAAAAAATTATTGAGGACTATTTGATGCTATGGATATATAACATAGTTTAACCATTCTCCTCATGAAAGTCATCTATGCATTGTTTCCCCAGTTTTTGCCTATTAAAAACAAGGCTGCTATAAACTTTAAGTATACAGATTTTGTGTGAACATAAGATTCTATTTCTCTGTGATAAACGCAGGGAATGCAATTCCTAAGTGGTATGGTAGTTGCACATATAGTTTTAAAAGTAAAAACTATACAGATATTCTCCAGAGTGGGCTGTAACCTTTTACATTCCCACCAGCAATGTATGAGTGATCCAGCTTTCTCTGAATCCTTGACAGAACTTGATGTGGTTACACTTTTCTTTTGGTCATTCTGATAGGTATGTAGCAATTTTTCATTGTGATTTTAATTAGTATATCACTAGTTGCTACTAATGTTCTGATTTCAACATATGAATTTGGGGGAGGGGACTGAGCACAATGCATCCCATAACAGTGTATATTCTGGTGTGGTTGCGTGTTCTAAAATTGTCAATTTAAGTCCTGCTGGTTGATCATGCTGTTGGGTTCTTCTACATTCTTGTTGATTTTCTGTCTGATTGTTGTATAAATTGTGAGAAAGGGGAACGTTGAAGCATACAGCTATATTTGTGGATTTGTCTAGTTCTCTGTTCAGTATTTTCAGTTGTTTTTGCATAGACATTTATGACTTTTGTCAGGGGAGGAGTTGGTGGATTGGTTGTTTCCTCGTTATCTAATGTCCCTCTCTGTCTCTGATTAGTTTCTTTGTTCTGAAATATACTGTATCTGACATTAATATAGCCAGTCTTGCTTTCCTTTGTCTAAGGTTTGCATGATATATCTTTTCCCATCCTTTTGATTTCAACTTGCCTGTATCATCATATTTGAAGGTAGTCTCTTTGTTGCCAGGATATAGTTGGGTCATGTCCATTAACCTACTCTGCCAATCTGTGTCTTATAATTGGTGTACTTAGGCCATTGATATTTAATATGATGATTGACATGTTAGGGCTTAAATCTGCCATTATATTTTTCCTTTTGTGTTTGTTCTCTCTGGTGTCATTTTCTGGATATGCTTTCTTTTCCTTACCTTACTGTGGTGACTTGAACATCTTTGAGAATGGTGTTTTGCCTTATCTATAGTGTTTTTGAGTATATCTGTTTGCATAGCCCTCTTGATTTTTACAGACATTCATATGTCTGTGCATCTATATCTGACCACACAGTATACTGGTATCATTGTTGTATCAGCTTCAGTGAATGACAGACGAGTTACCTCCCTTGTAGGTCTCTTTACCCTTCCAGTTTATAATTGTTTCAAACATTTTCTTTAAGGAGAGTTAGAACCACATCGAACAATGCTACAATTTTTTCTGAAACCATCAATCATAGTTTAGAAAACTCAAGAGAAGGAAGGCCTATTTTGCTTACCATGTATTTTTTTAAAATTTTCTTTCTGATGTCCCAAGGTTCCTTCTTTAATCATTCCCTTTCTGTCTAGAGAATTCCCTTTAGCCTTTCTTTTAGGGTAGAACTGCTGGTCAGAGATTCCCTTAGCTTTTCTTAATCTGAAACTGTTTTGATCTTCCCCTTAATCCCTGAAAGATGTTTCTGTTGGAGAGAGGAGTCTGGGCTGACAATTGTTTTCTTTCACGGCTTGAAAAGCACTGGGCAACTTCTTTCTGCCTCCGTGGTTTCTGATGAGAAATCCATCATCACCGGAATTGTTTTTCCTTTCTAGGTAAGGTGTCACCTTTCTCTGTTGCTTTCAAGATATTTTCTTTGTCTTTCATTTCCGATATTATATTTTTTCATGTGTCTTGCCATGGACCTCTTTGGGTTTTATCCCATTTGGGGTTCTCACGGCTTCTCAAACCTGTAGGTTTACGTCTCTTGCCAACTCTGAGAAGCTTTTAGCCATTTATTTCTTTATGTTTTCAGCCTGGTCCTCTTCCTCTTCCCCTTCCAGACATAGATAACAACATGAAAGTGAGACCTTTTGAGGTAGTTTCACAGGTCCCTGAGGTTCAGTTCACTTTCTCACCCAGTCTAGTTTTTCCCTGTTAAGATTGTGTAATTTCTTTTCTTTCTCCATGTGCAGTGGATGGATTTCTTTGCTGTGCACCATCCATTCTCCTGTTCAGCCTATGTGCCGGACTTTTTATTTTGGTTGTTGTATTTTCCACTTCTAATATTTCCATTTGGTTCTCCTTTAAATCTTGTATTTAATTGCTAAGGCTTTCTATTTGTCTATTGATTTCAAATGTGCTCGTAATTACTAAAGCATTTTCATCAGGCTTGCTTGCTTTAAGATCTTTGTCAGACAATCCCAACACCTCTCTCATCATATTGCCAGTGTGTATTTGCTGTCTATTTTCATTCAGTATGAGATTTTCCTGGTTCTTGGTATGATGAATGATTTTCAATTGAAACTTGGACTTTTGGGTATTATGTTATCAGACTCTCGATTTTATTTAAACCTTCTGTTTTAACTACCTTTTTCTGAGTCTGCTTCTGCAGGGGAAGGGGAGTAGCGCCATCTCATTGTAGCCAGGTGTGTGTAGAAATCCAGGTTTCTCCCCTGACCTACCTCTGTTGACACCCTAAGTGGAGGGCCCGCCAGGAAAGAGCAAGGATGAGGCCCCTTGGCTTGGGTGAAGGGTGGGCAGGGAGGGTCCTGCGGCTGCTGGGAGGACCAGAAGGGTCGATACCCTGTGAAAGAATGAGCCCTGATTGCCGGCGCCAGGGAAAAGGCCCCGAGGCGGGGTCTACAGCCTTGGAGGGGCGGCGTCCACACTCCTGTGCGCCCGGGACTCGGAAGCTCAAAACCCGCCGGCTGCTGCAGCTTCTGGGAGCCGGAGAGTGTCAGCGGGGCGAATCCCGCACACCGGCGCTTAGTTCTGGAACTGGATACCCCGCGGAAAGAATCGGGACCCCGTAGCCCGGCTATGGGTCTCCAGGGTCTTCATTTCGGGAGCAGGCGGGGAACCCTCAGCCCCGGCCTATTGCGATCCACAGTCTTCTTACGTGAGGGATCGCAGGTGCTTCCCGGGGCCTTTTGCCAGCACTTTCCTGGGGCAGCGGGAATGTCGAGATGCAGTCGAATTTCATCCGTCATAGACAGCAATACGCAGTTGCCCAAGGCGGCGCCTAAGATTTTCGTGGATGTGTCCTCAAGGGGCGGTGCTCAGGTCGTTTAGCTAGAGTGGGGTCAGCAGGTTTGCCTCACACACGAAAGGTGGCTTTCATAATGACCTTTTCCTTTTCTTTTTTTTTTCAAGGGAGGGGAGTGGACCTGAGGGGTGGGATGGGGGAACCTAGCTGCATCTTTGATCCGAAGAAGCACGGGAGGAGTTCCATTACTACCTGAAACCCCGCTGAGCACTAGGAACCAGGCCTGGTTTGCCCGCCGTGAGTTGGATCGGAGACGAGGGCACCAGATGAGGTGCACTTCATGTTAGCTTTAGATCCAGAAATTTCCAGTCTTCTCATCTATCGCCGAAATCTTCTTTCTGAACCTTTCAAGCTGACAGCTACAATGTCTCTGAAACCAAGGAGGCCTTTCCTGTGAAGCCCACTTGGCTTCCTCGCACCCCGACCTCAGTTGCGGAACCGGTTGAATTGCGTGGCGGAACAAAAGAAAACGAACCTAAATCTGCACCTGGAGCTCGAGCCAAAGACGCCTCAATTCAGTTTCATGCTCTACGAATTGAGCTAGTCGGGGGCGAAAGGGGACCCCTACAAATGTCTTTATCGGTAGAGCCCCTTGAGCCAGTTCAGAGATTAGGAACCAGAAGGACTCGGCTCATAACCCGCTGAGAGCCAATTCTGCACTTTGGTGGCAAGGAAACTGAGGCTCAGAAAGAGAGCAAGTGTTTGGCTCTGCCTCACACTGTGCTACAGCTAGGCTACAATGGAACACCGCTCAGTTTCCTTGTGGCCTGGCCTCAATACAGCCCAAAGCAGCGGCCAGGCTGTCAGAGGTGAGAGGTGTTGAGCAGCTGGGCAGTGATTGCTTGGAGCCCTGCAGTCCTGCAGCCCGCTTGGGTCACAGAGAGCCACTTTCAGTTGGGCTCTCCTCCTCTTAAAAAGTTAGTATTTACCTCCTCTTTTTTTCTTCATACAAGGAGATTGGTCTTTTTATCGGTTTCCCTGGTGGTCTAGTGGCTAGGATTCGGCGCTTTCACCGCCGCGGCCCGGGTTCGATTCCCGGTCAGGGAATGTGTTTTGCAACATCCCCAAATGGTATGTGAAGATTTGATAGAGAAACACACAGGTGATGATTAAAATGCAGAAATATGTTCCCAGCAGCAATATTTGTAATAATAAATGTTCGTCAGTTTGGATTTGTTATAGGTTGTGATCCCTCCATACCCTAAAAGGATATGCAATTCTTTCAAAGATGGATGTAGATAATGATAATAGCTGTGATGAGACCACCGGTGATGATGATAGTGATAATGACTAATGCTCTTGGAGTGTTTACTATGCATCAGGGCGTGGGCTCAATGTTTTATTCCGTGTCTTATTTAAACTTGGAACAACCCATTTTGAAACGCATTCCTATTGGGCCCATTTTACAATGCAGAAATGGAGGCACAGAAAACCTGAGTGACTTCAGAGTCACACTGCCATGGAATGAGGCTATCTGCTCACGTCTACAGCTTCATGGAGAGAAGAGTCCAAGGTTCTCTTGTTCTTCTGCTAGGGATTGTCATCTTCTCAGAGATGTGCAGCCTGAAGAATCAGCGAAGGCAGGTGCGGCGAGGAGGGAGGGAGAGAAAGGAGGTACGTATTGAGCTTGGG
This sequence comes from Rhinopithecus bieti, assembly GCF_001698545.2. Lineage (NCBI taxonomy): Eukaryota > Metazoa > Chordata > Mammalia > Primates > Cercopithecidae > Rhinopithecus > Rhinopithecus bieti. The sequence goes on along the minus strand of NW_016812413.1, from coordinate 57,486 downwards.
ATAGGTAGATTCTGGAGCTCCAGAACTGAGCTTCTGCCTAAAATGCACCTTTTGTAAACAGCATTTACTTTTCTAACAAACCCTTAAGCCTTCAGGCAGGATTTTCATCATCTAACTTGAAGCAGATGGGCAACAAAGACCCCATATATCTGGACGTGGAAGAATGAAGGTCAGAAAAGAATAGTTACAAGGTTAACTACGCCTCTGTGTGGAACAGGACGAGTAGTCTTTAGTTTTTTTGCCGATGACTACCCTGATTGCTCCACAAAGAGGCAAGTGGTGCCTGGAAGTCTGACGACATCTGACTCAGACACCTACCTGTCCATTATTAAATGCCCCCACCCCCAGGTTGTGTATCCTCACTTCTTTGTGCCATTGCACAGGTTCTAGATGCCTGAGAGTGTGGTGACACGGAGGCCAGAAGTTGTGTGGTTGTCATGTTTCCGAGTTGACACCAGGCTGTGGGAGTAGGGGCAAGATGCAGGAATACCAGATCCATGACATTCTCCCCGGCCCACACTGCCTCCTGCACTTCCCCTATGGGAAGCCGCCCCACCACACGTGACCACCATAGCCTCTTGGTCTGAAGTCACCCACTTCCCTATCCTTTGCTATGCTTAATTTGTCGTGCTCACCATGTGCATTCCCTGTGCCCGAATGGGGAAATGCTTGTGGGGAGGACACAAGCTGGTTGTGTTCCCACTGCACGGTCCCTTCTTGATGCCTCCAGATGTGGGCTCGGTGGGGCAGGACTTGCTCACCATGCAGCTACTCACCTAGAGCAAGGCTTCACACCTCGTGAGCACCCAATGCTCGGTGAATGAAGGCGTTCCAATGCAGGTTTCTGAGAGACATCAAGAATTCTACTGGACTTCCCACTTTTAGTCCTTTGAATAATTCGGGTAATGGGAAGATAGAAAAGCTTTTCAAACCTGAGTGTTCTTTGTAAGGTTTATTCCAAGTCTAGAGGGCACCTTCTGGAATGAGCTCACCTCTCTGTAAGGGGACACTCCTTCAGCCTGTGGGACTCTGTAGGTAGAGAGGAAGGTAAACCCTGAACATTGAAGAGAAGGAGAAGAAAGTGGGTAATACTAGGGGCAGCCTGGAGTATGACAGACAGACAGACACAGGCACACAGACACGAAACCTCATCTCTACCAAGAAAAATTGAATAATTAGCCAGGCATGGTGGTGTGTGCCCGTAGTCCCAGCTACTCAGGAGGTTGCAGTGGGAGGATCGTTGGAGCGTGGGAGGCAGAGGTTGCAGTGAGCCAAGATTACACCACTGAAGTCCAGCTTGGGCTACAGAGTGAGACCCTGTCTCATGGAAGGAAGGAAGGAAGGAAGGAAGGAAGGAAGGAAGGAAGGGAGGGAGGGAGGGATGGAGGGAGGGAGGAAGGAGCCGGTGTGGTGGCTCATAACTGTAATCCCATCACTTTGGGAGTTTGAGTCCAGTAGATCACAAAGTCAGGAGATGAAGACGATCCTGGCTAACATGGTGATACCCCCATCTCTACTCAAAATACAAAATACAAAAAATTAGCCGGGCGTCGTGGCATGTGGCTGTAGTCCCAGCTACTTGGGAGGCTGAAGCAGGAGGACTACTTGAACACGGGAGGCAGAGGTTGCAGTGAGCCAATATCACACCAAAACCACAGTATCAGAGATGAGAAATTTGCTGGATGGGATTAACAGCAGATTAGATGTTGCGGAAGAAATGATCAGGGAACATGGAACCATGAATAACTGAAAATATGCAAAATGAAACTCACAGACAAAAGATTTTTTTTTAGTGAAAAGATTATCAGTGAACTGTCGGGCAGACTTAAGAGGTCTAATTTACAAGTAATGGGAGTTCCTGAGAAGGAGCAGGGAGGAAAGAAAACATTTATTTTCTTTGTGTTATTTTTATTAGGAATGGGGTCTCAGTACATTGCCCAGGCTGGTCTTGAATTTCAGGCCTCACTCAACATTTCCCTATTTGGCCTCCCGAAGGTGTGAGCCACTGTGCCTGGCCAATGTCTGAAGAAACAATAGCTGAAAACTTCTCAATCATAACAAAAATTATAAATCCAGTGACCCAAGGAGCTGAGGAAACCGAAGCACAAGAAACATGAAGAAAACCACTCCTAGATACATCTTAATAACATTGCTCAAATCCAACCAGAAGAAAAAGACATTGCACATACACAGGAACAAAGATGAGGATTGCATCAGCTTCCTGTCTGCTCCTGCCGGACTCTACCAGGAGCAGCAATGCGCTTGAGCAGAGAAGCAACTTCTTTAAGGTACTGAGGGCAGGGGAAGTTAGCCTAGAATACTATCCCAGAAAAAATAAATTCCCAAAACTGGAAGTGAAATAAGGACATTTAGAGATGTACAAAAGCTGACCAAATTCACCACTAGCTGACCCACACTACAAGAAACATCAAAGGAGTCCTCTAGGCAGAAGGAATCCAATACCAGATGAAAATCCAGATCTACACGAGGAAATGAAGAACACCAGAAATGGGTAACTATACAAGGTATTTTTTTATTTTGTAAATTTCTTTTGTAAAAATTTGACTATTTAAACAAAAGCAGTAACACTGTGTTGTTGGGCTTATAACAGGTAAAAGTAAAATACTGTCAGCAGTAGCATCAAGGCCAGAAAGCGAAGTGTAATATCACTTGAAGGTTGACTGTGATCAGTTAAAAAGATTTGCTCTAAGCCCTAAGGCAATTACTAAAATAACAAAAGAAAGAGTTATAGCTAATAAGCCAACAGAGGAGAGAGAATGGAATTATATAAAAACCGTGTGAACACTATGATAGAGTAATTGCTCTTCCTATAGTAATTGAACCTCTATGCTGTAGAAATACACCAGTGGCTGAAAATGTACGTACAGGAATGTCTAGAGCGTTATATGTTAATTGTAAAATCACGGAACCAATTTAACCTCAAAAGCATATGGAAAGGGCTAAATGAATGACAGTTAAAGGGAGAGAGAGAGAAGAGCGGGCCAGGCGCGGTGGGTAATCCCAGCACTTTGGGAGGCCGAGGCAGGCGGATCACGAGGTCAGGAGATGGAGACCACCCTGGCCAACATGGTGAAACCGTCTCTATTTTT
>NW_016812413.1:47552-54218 GCF_001698545.2 Rhinopithecus bieti | reverse complement strand
CCTGACCGTGTGATCCGCCCGTCTCGGCCTCCCAAAGTGCTGGGATTACAGGCTTGAGCCACCGGGCCCGGCGAAACCGTCTCTATTAAAAATACAAAACTTCACTGGGCGTGGTGGCGCGTGCCTATAATCCCAGCTACTCGGGAGCCTGAGGTAGGAGAATTGCTTGAATCAGAGAGTCGAAGGTTGCAGTAAGCCAAGATCGCGCCACTGCACACCAGCCTTGCAACAGAGCGAGACTCCGTCTCAAAACAGAGAGAGAGAGAGAGAGAGTTTCCAGAATCCTAGCGGACCTTGATTTATGTCCTCATGTGGTAGGCGAGACACGGAGGAGGGGAGGATAAAGTTGGTCTTGCTCTGTCGCTCTGCCTTTCCATGAGACATGTGCTGGATAGAAGAAAGTTACCAGCGGTTTAAGCATTTTTAAAATGCAAGAAACGCTCCGTAGAACGGGCTCGAACCACCCACCTCTAGACTTGGAAGCAAGCACACCACTGGACTGCCACACACGAACAGTCAACTCTTGCTCTGGTATTACCATGCAGAGCAAGGGCCCATCCAACGTGAGGCGGAGCCACTGCCTTTTGTAAAACAATTGAGCTGGCTCCAAAGCCTCGGAAAACCGGAGAGGCGCATCTTGCTGGCTACGGTTGAAACCCATGCATTGAGTGATTCCGAAGCCGGAAGCGCAGGGGAATGGCCGTCGCCGCGTCCTGCCTCTCGCAGGCGTCAGACCCAGCATCCCAGGAAACGTCCGGGTCCGCGACTCCCTGGGCCTGAGCAGCGTGGGTCCGAAGGGAAGCAAGTAGAACGCCCTGTGGGCTCTAGTGATGGCTCTTCCCGTTCTTGGCACCGCCTTCACCTGAGTCTTTGCGCTGCTTGCACTCCTCTCGCTCACCTCGGCTTCGGTCGGTGGGGCGGGAGAGAGGAAGGGTGAAAAGCAGAAATACGGAGAGGCAGGAGAGAAGCAGAGGAGGTGCGGACCAGGACAGAGAGACCTCCTGAGAGAGGCTGGTGCAGGGAGGCCCAGGCTGGAGTGGAGGAGATGAGAATTGTTCTCATCACATATGAGGATTGGGAGGAAGGGAGGGAAAAGCAGAGCAGGCATAAAAGAAAAAAAAGCGCGAACCCCCCGTGGCTGTCTGGGAACAAATCCGTTTAATAATCGAAATCTATTGACGTCAAAATTACTAGAGCAAGCTCAGACATTGCGCTTGGCCTGTAGCTCGCCGTGATCGTATAGTGGTTAGTACTCTGCGTTGTGGCCGCAGCAACCTCGGTTCGAATCCGAGTCACGGCAACGTCGTTCGTTCAGGCTATAGCTTTTTGCTCCCCGCAACCAGGCGCCTCAGGGGAAGGAAAAAGGCCTCACAGCTCACTAATCTGGCAAGGAATCCAAAGGAAGCCTTGGACGTGCTCTGTCCTGTGTCTGAGCCTCATGCAGCAAATAACCCAGTCAGCCCTGTTGGTGGCTTACACGAAGGCAATAGTGTGCTCAGAACCATTTTTCCAGTCACTGGGGGCAGGTCAGGGGAAGGAAAAGAGACCTCACAGCTCACTAACCTGGGAAGGAGTCCAAGGGAAACCCTGGATGGCACCGTCCTGTCTCTGAGTCTCACAGAGCAAATAACCCAGTCAGCCGTGTCGGTGGTGGCTTACATGAAGGCAATGGTGTGATCAGAACCTGTTTTCCAGTCACTGGGGCTGTTACACACGAAACTTTTAATGACTTTAAACTCCAAACTCTTTGTTGTGGCCTCCAATGGCTTGTCTCCGTGCCCATCACCAAGTTTGTATGTCAACAGGAAAGTGTGGAGAAGGGCGATCTCTTGCCAGGGGTCTTTCCACCTCCACTTTGCCGGGTGGAAATGGGCCTTGGGCCTGGAGCACTTCCTTCCCAAGAGACAAGGAGTCCTCACAGCCTGTGCTGGGCTCACCTCCTTGTGTGGGAGTATCTTTCCCTGGATCAGACTTAGTGTGTACCCCTTTGTTCCACTTAAACATGTGCATCGACTGGCACCTGACCAGCTGCTGTATCTGCCCCCTACTGAGGGGAGGGGACGGGACCCTTTCTTCTGCTTCTCAAGAGGCTGTGTGTGCAGGCCAAATGGAGGGGCCTGCTGGCCATGGGGGACCAACGCACAGGACTAAAGCAGAGCCCATATCCCGCTCTGTCTCCTCTCTGTGTGAATAATGTGTTGTTCTTCCATCCAGCGCTTGACTGCTTGTATTTCCTTGGCGACTCTGATACCGAGAGGCTGTGGCCAGAAGTGTTCAGACTTCTACTCCTGCTGATAAGGAAGAGATTCCACTTGCTGGACAAGACAAATGAAGATTCTTCTTGCACGGGTCTTTTTGTGGACACGTGCATTCATTTCCCTTGAGGAATGCCAAGTACTGGAATTGTTGGGTCATAGGGTAGGTGCAATGTTAACTTTATTAGAAACGGCCAAATGGTTTCTTCTAGAATGGTTTCTCACCAGCAAGGAGAGTTCCACTGGCTGAACATCCTTGACAGTACGTGGTATGTTCTGTCTTTTAAATACACCCGTTCTGGTGGATGTAAAACAGTACCACATAGTGGCTTCAATTTGTGTTTCCTTTAATGAGTAATGCTGTTGAGCATATTTACTAATGCCTTTCACCATTTAGCATCCTTCTTTGTGAAAAGAGGCTATCAAAGCAACTTCCCTATTTCAATTGGCTTGACTTTTTATTACTGATTTCTAAAAAGTACTCTCTATATTCAAGATTTGAGTCATTTTTTTTTTTTTCAGGTAAACACAGTGCAATTATCTTCTCCCAGTCTGTGGCTCACCTTCTTACTTTCTCATGGTGATTCTTGATGAGCAGAAATTGATAACTTTGGTGAAATTCTACTTTGCTTTATTTTTTCCTGTTATCTCTTAAAGCAGAAATGTATTCTGCTACATTCTCTTCCAATAACTTTCTGGTTTCGTTTTAATTTCTAAATCTATGGCATACCAAATTCATCTCCTGACCACAGCGAGCTTAGCATCTGCTAATGTCCTGATCCCCAGGAAACTTCTCTATACTGTTAATACACTGGCAAGAGTTCCTTCTCTGCTCTTCGACAGCTACAGGCCCTGTGCCTCCCTCCATTTCTTCCCTACTCCTCTCTCCCTCCATCTCCTTCTCTCTTTCCTTTGGTGTAGCTGAGAATCCCAGAGACACCAGAAACAGAGAAGTGGGCAGGTCCAGTCTAACCTATGTCCAAGAACCCAGGTTCTGTGTTGGAAATCTGTGTCAGCTCTTGCCTGACCTTGGCTAAGTATCTTAAATTTTATGTACCTCAACAGTTTTCTATGGAAGGTTGGGCCACTTCGCAAACTCTGCCTTACACTGCTGTTGTCAGACATGCCTGGATTTAGTGACTACTCAATCAATAATGTAATCACTAGAATTACAAAAATCATTGTCATTGTCCTCTGCCTTATTTGTGAACAATCACTCTCCAGATTGTTTTCACTTTACCTTTGCTTCTAGAACTTCACGCAGATGGAATCACGGTGTATCTACTCTGTTCTACATGCTTCTTTCTCTCTGCGTAATGTCTCTGGCTCTACCCATTGCTGAGTGTAGCACATGTTCATTCCTTTTTCATTGCTGAGTAGTATTCCATTGCAAAGAAATAGCTCAGTTTGTTTGCCATTCCCGCCCCACCCCCAACCCAATAATGAGCCTTTGGGTATTGGCTATTCTGAATAAATCAGTATTGGCTATTCTGAATAAGCCTGCTTTGAACTTTCTTCCCACAAGAGATATTGAGGGCATCTGCTTTCATGTCTCTTGGGGAAAACCTAGGTGCAGAATTGCTGGTACCAAAGAGTGGGATATGTGCAAGTCCATAAAAACTGCCAAAACTTGTCCCAAAGTAGTTGTGTCATTTTACATTTCTATCAATGATGTGTGAGAGTTGTTGTTGTTCTTCATCTTCTCCAAGATTAGGTGTTTCCTCTCCTTATAAATTTAGCCATGCTAAGGGGAGTTACAGTGGTGTCTCAATGTGGTTTTAATTTCCATTTTCCTGATAGCTAAACATACTGTATGTGCTTTGTTGACCACGTGTGTACCTTTTATTCCTGTGTATCAGTTCAAGTCTTTTACCCATCTAGCATACTTGGGTTGATTGGGTTTTTTGTTGTTGTTGTTGTTGTTGCTGTTTTAATTACCAGGTAAGAAGATCTCACCATACATCATAGTTACAGGGTTTGGGGGTCAGATAGGTTTTGTGACTGTTTTCTCCCAGTCTGAGGCGGACTCATTTCTTCACTTTCTTTGTGGTGTCTTTTGGTGAGAAGATATGGCTAATATTGATGAAATCTATCAAGTCTTTCCTTTATACATGTTTTTTTCTGTGCCCTGTTTAATAAATCTCTGTCTACTAACAAGTCACAAAGTATCCTCAAAATGCTTTATATCTTCAGCTTTTAAGTTTTGGTCTATAATGTCCCTCAAGTTACTTTCAGGTATAGTGTGAGGGAGAAATAACCTTGTTCATCTCCTCCTTCTCTTTTATGAAAATCAATTAATTGAAACTATTTCCTTTGCCTCTTGAACTGCTTTTATTGAAAACCTATGGCCGGTCATGGTGGCTCATGCCTATAATCCCAGCACAGTAAGAGACTGAGGTTGGTGGATCACTTGAGCCCAGGAGTTGGAGACCAGTCTGGGCAACATGGCGAAACCTCATGTCTACTAAAATGCACCTGTAGTATGAGCTACCCGGGAGGCTGAGGCAGGAAGATCACTTCAGCCTGGGAAGCGGAGGTTGCCGAGATCAGGCCACTGCACTCCAGCCTGGATGACAGAGTGATACCCTATCTCAGAAAGCAAAAAGAAATTAATAAACAAATAAAAAAACCCTATGGATCTTATAGCTGTGGGTCAGTTTCAGGTCTGCCAAGTCAGTCTGTTTATGTATTTGGGTCTCCCAATGCTGCTTGCACACTGCCTTGTTTATAACAACTTAGAGTCTGAAAGTCAGGTTGTGCAAGTCCTCTGGTTTTCTTTTTCATACAGCACAATAAGCTTTGAATTAGGTCATAACTTATGTAACCATCACACAGATCAACATATGCTGTCACCTCATCCCTCTCATTTCAATGTGGGACACAAGCCCTCACTCATCTATGCTGATTGCCCCATTGGGGCCAAGGATCCTTGTTATGGAAAATCAGGGACCCCGAATGGAGAGACCAGCTGGAGCCATGGCAGAGGAACATAAATTGTGAAGATTTCATCTTAATATTTATCAGTTCTCAAATAATACTTTTATGATTTCTTATGCCTGTCTTTAATCTGTTAATCCTGTTATCTTTGTAAGCTGAGGATGTACGTCACCTCAGGACCACGGTGATAATTGGGTTAACTGTACACATTGACTGTAAAACATGTGTGTTTGAACAATATGAAATCAGTGCACCTTGAGAAAGAATAGAATCACAGCGATTTTTATAGGGAACAAGGGAAGACAACCATAAGGTCTGGCTGCCTGTGGGGTCGGGCAAAAAGAGCCATATTTTTTTCTTGCAGAGGGTCTATAAATGTACGTGCAAGTAGGAAACATATCGCTAAATTCTTTTCCTAGCAAGGAATATTAATATTGATACCCTGGGAAAAGAATGTGCCCCTGCGGGGAGGTCTATGAACAGCCACTGTGGGAAGGTCTGTCTTGCGCAGTTGAGATAAGGAGTGAGATAAGCCCTGCTCTCCTGCAGAACCCTCAGGCTAGTAGGGTTGGGAAAACTCAGCCCTGGTATATTTGTGGTCAGACTAGTTCTCTGCTCTCGAACCCTGTTTTCTGTTGTTTAAGATGTTTTCCAAGACAATACACATGCCGCTGAACATAGACCCTTATCAGTGGTTCTGCTTTTGCCCTTTGCCCTGTGATGTTTGTTGGACCCTTATCAGTGGTTCTGCTTTTGCCCTTTTCCCTGTTCCCTCAGAAGCATGTGATCTTTGTTAGACCCTTATCAGTGGTTCTGCTTTTTGCTCTTGGAAGCATGTGATTTTTGTAACTAGTCTCTGTTCTTACACCACCTCCCCTTTTGAAACCATTAATAAAAACTTGCTGGTCTGAAACTCAGGTGGGCATCACAGTCCTACTGATATGTGATGTCACCCCGGGAGTCCACCTGTAAAATTCCTCTCTTTGTACTGTCTCTCTTTATTTCTCAGCAGGCTGACACTTATGGAAAATAGAAAGAACCTACATTGAAATATTGGGGGTGGGTTCTCCCAATAGATCTTCTCTTCTACCCTCTGGAGAGAATAAATCTTCAGTTGTCTGCAGGAAGGATGAACACACAAAAAGTCCACAACACTCAGCACAGAGTCCAGATTTTAGTGGTGGGGTTGGTTGGGAGGAAGCTCACATTTCAGACCTTTCAAAATCTTAGGAAAAGTTTTCTTTATTTCTGACTGTGAAATGTTACAAAGCTTTGGATCATTTATAATTTCTTCTTTTTCTAGAAAGATCACAGGAGACCTAATATTTGTGTCCCCCAAAAATGCCTTGGTTGAAACCATAACCTTCCCCCACCCACCCCTGGAAAGTGTTAAAATTAGGAGGAGGGGTCTTTGGGAGGTAATTAGATCCAGAGGGTGGAGTCCTCCCGAGTGGGATTAGTGCCCCTATAAAAG
>NW_016812413.1:36313-47423 GCF_001698545.2 Rhinopithecus bieti | reverse complement strand
TCTTAGGAAAAGTTTTCTTTATTTCTGACTGTGAAATGTTACAAAGCTTTGGATCATTTATAATTTCTTCTTTTCTAGAAAGATCACAGGAGACCTAATATTTGTGTCCCCAAAATGCCTTGGTTGAAACCATAACCTTCCCCACCCACCCCTGGAAAGTGTTAAAATTAGGAGGAGGGGTCTTTGGGAGGTAATTAGATCCAGAGGGTGGAGTCCTCCCGAGTGGGATTAGTGCCCCTATAAAAGGGACACTAGAGAGCTCTCTCAGCCTCTTTCAGCCACCTGCAGATACAGTGGGAAGATGGTAATCTACCACCAGGAAGAGGTTCCTCACCCTAATCCTACCATGCTGGCATCTTGATCTTAGATTTCCAAACTCCGGAACTGTGAGAAATGTCTGTTGTGGATAAGCCACCCAGTTTATGGTACATTGTTATAGAAGCTCCAACTAAGACAGAGATGGAGTCCCACGGAGGGTGTCTAATTTTTGATGCTGGTCATTGCGTTCTTGCAAATGAGAAACTGACAGAGAACTGACATTTTACTGCATATGAAAGAAGAGAATGGAGGGGCAGAGATACAGAACCGGGAAGAACAAGCTGGAACCACAAAACTGATTTCAAGGTCTGGCACTTGAATGTCTGATTTTAGAGAAAGAGAAGACACTGGTAGGTGTATCCAGAGAAGACCTTCAGCGGAAACAGCAAATATTTAAAAGCCATTTGATTACATCTTTCACTTGTTTGTATGTAGTCCCTCTTTTGCCGTCTTTGTAAGTCTGGCACAGGTGAACTGGATGTGTTTGTCCAATGTGTTTTTGGAATGCAAGTATAAATAAAAATGACTGTGTTATACTTCAAATATTCATCCCAGAACCTCCTAGAGTTCCCTTAGGTTCCGACAACTGTGCATTGAAAGTACAACAGGCCCATCCTGGGGATTAATTTTCATTGCACATTTCCAGGAAGAGGGAGGAGGAGGAGGAGGGGGATGTGACAGTCTCAACAACAGTTGCTATACTCTTACGGAAGTGGTTTTCCTATGTGCTTCTCAACAGATCGGTCCTTTCTTCAAATAAGAGCAGTTGGAACAACAAAGGCTGTTCAGTTGTATCCTTGAAATCCACGGAATTCCTGGGTAGGGAAGCTCCAGTACCACCAACTGGAAAGAAGGGGATGCCTAGTAGCTGGTACTGGCCGTTGTCCTAGGCTCTTTCCACGTTGACAAACTGAAGACGGGGACTTGAGTCACATTCACCAGCCATGGGAGGACCTCCAGACGAGGTTTGGTCGACTTCATGGTAACTTTAGATCCTGAAACCTCACTGGATTTTTCTTCTCTTCCCTTTGATCTCTCTTCCGCTTACTCAACAGGACAGGACTCGCCGCCTTTCTTTCCCAACAGAAAGGGATCCCTTGCATTCAGGACCTAAGTGAGTAGCTGCTTTCCCCGACGTGTCCTTCTGGGCCTGGGTATCTCGACGTGTCTTTCTGGGCCTGGGTGTCTCGGGAGCTCAGGCTGACCGGAGACGGAACTACTGGCGAGTGGGACCAGTAGGAGCCTGGAGAGGTGCGCCCCACCAGGTTGGAGATTTGGCGCCCGGGGTCCAGAACAGCAGTCAAACCCTCTTCTTCCCCGCATCGCACACCTGCCCCCTCCCCACTACCCCGCTGGATGCTGAACGAAGTGGCCCCTAAGGCTTCTCTGCAGGCCCAACCCAAATAGGCCTGAAGCTCCAGGAGGGGCGAGAGGATCCTCTTTGAGCGAAACCAGCCTTCTGCCTGGCTGGCCCTGGTCGACACACTCACAAGCCGAACTGGCGGACAGAAAGGAAGAAAAGACCTAAAGGTAGAATCTCATGATGTCGAGATGTTAAAACCCTCCAATTTTAAGGTCCGACTGTGCGGGGGAGGGAGGGGTTCTCGAGCTGGATGGACCCCTGAGCCTTCATCTGGAGAGTCCTCAGCACAAGCTCAGAGGGCAGGACTATGCGCACCAATGGTTCTCTCAACAGGCAGCAACTTCACCCTCACATGCTTCCCCCATCCCTGCTGGGACACTAGGCCACGATGGGGGAAGCCGGAGGGAGAATGTTAACCCCTGGTATCTATCTAGTCAGCGGAGGCGAGGGATGCTGCTAAACACCTTACAATCCACCGGAGGGCCCCTCCCCAACCCCGAAGTAGCCATTCCGCGGAGGTGGAGAAACTCGCGTGTAGATCAATGCCCACGCACTTGGCCGACGGGAAATCACAAACTGGCGACCAATTGCATCTTGGATATGAGGAAAAAACTCCAGCGTCAGAGGGAACTCTCCGGGTTTTGCCTGGAGCGTAAGGAAGGGTGGCGTTGCCGTCGCCTAAGATGGGAAAATGGCAGGTGTCGCAGGTTGCAGGGGAAGGTAGGAGACCAGCTGAGGGCCCCTGAGCCTCGCTGGAAAGAGTTTTCCATCTAGCCGGTCTCGGTTTCTGCATGCGTGTGAGTCCTTTATGATGTCGTGGATGCCAAGGTCTGAGTCCTTTATGATGTTCGGGTGCCTCGGTGTCACCCCGGGAGCCTCCTCGCTCCTACCTGCTCCTAGCTACCCGGTGCGCGGCTCTGACCACCGCGACCCGCGACTGTTTCTCCACACCTGCAGCTTCACAAAGGCATATCTGTAGGTCAGTGTTCAGGTGCAGCCGGGACGCTGCAACCCGCTCCAGGACTCGCCTCGCGGAGTGCTGGGTGCGTCGCCTGCGGGCTCCTCTTTTGGAGAAAGGAGGGAGGAAAAGGCCTTGTGAGACCACTCCAGGAGTGACCAACGACGCCCACAAGGCCCAAGTCCTCCCAGCGCACAGGCAAACAGTCACTTATATGGCAAGAAGGTTGAGAAAGACCCTCCCGTGCCCCCCTGCTGGTCTAGTGGCTAGGATTCAGCTCTTCCACCACCGCATCGGAGTGCGATTACCAGTCAGGGAATTGTTTTGCACTGACCGCCCACCCACAGGAATCTTTCTTTACTCCGCTATCAGCCGGCTTGCTCCAACGGCCAGAGGCAGAACAGTCTCCCCTGCGAGGTGCAAACCCTGGCGAAGGAGGGTAAGTCCTGGCGGACGGCCTCTCATGACACACCGCTTTTATTTGTCTCCGTGTCCGTCATCCGCAGAAGGGGCTTTAGAGAGCGACTGAGCGTCTCGCTCAGGTGTACACCGCCGTGCAGGGATGCCAGCCCTCGTGGAGCTGCACCCAAGAAGCCCACTGTCTTTGCCGCCTCCGCCGTCCTGGAGGCGCCGATTGGGCTGAGCTGCAAATAACAGAGAGGCAAAGGCAAATCGCGGCGTTTGTGCGTGCCACACATTGTGACACAGGCGGTCAGCTGAGCCTCCTCACCTCCGTTCGCAGCTAACGTGCTTCTTAGGCCTTGGAACAGGCGACCGGAGGCGATGTCCGCGAGGTTGGGAGGGGGGTGAGCGGCGGGTGAGGTCCTCCAGGACCGCCCGTTTGTCGATTAAGTGGCAGAGGGGGGCCATGTTCGCTTACCCAACAAAGTCAGCAGGTGGAGTAGACACAAATGGAAAACTGGCCGGTGCCCTAAGCAGAAGGCAGGTGTAAAAATCACTAGGATGTCTAAGCGATGGTACCACAGTCAAATCCCGCAATGTCTGTCTACACTCGACCAAGCAATTGCGCACGCTCCCCATTTGCGGTTCAGTACTCCCAAGAAGGGTTGGGACGAAATCCGCGTCCACTGTAAGCTCAGGGGAGAGCAGGAGCCAGGGAGGTGAAGTGCACAGACTCGGCAGAGGCAGCGAGCAGAACCGCTGGGGTGAGAGGGCGCGGTGGCTGCGGGGCGGGAGCCGCTGCTGAAAGGAGGTCTGGGTTGTCGTGTGGGTGACTGCCGGTGGAATCTGGCTGAGAGTGGTTTGGAAGAATGGCGACGGGCGAGCAGAGGGGAAGGTGGTGACCCTGAGCCTCCTGCCAGGGCGAGGAGGCTGTGCTGTCCCTCCTCTCCCCTTACCTGGCGGGGACAGACGGTAGTCAGGAAGGGGGTTCTCCCTGGACGAGGCTAGTCCGCCGCACTCCGGCTGCGCGGACCCCTGCGATTTCCCCACACGCGGGGCCCTCTTCCGGGGTGCTGTTTGTGCTACCGGGCGACTGGGTTCGCATTCTCTCCTGACATGCCTTGGCTCACCGCCGACGCCTATATCGCCGCCAGAGAACCTTCGCCGCACTTCTAGGGATCTTGAGGGCCTTGTTCTCACTCAAGTTCACGAACAGACAGATATGAGCTCTCTGTGCTTTACATGCTGAATTTGGCTATCGGCAAAAAGCCCTGATCCAGAGCTTGGGTCTCCTCCCGGCCTCCACACGACTTCCCTCCTAGCGCGGCTCTGGGCTCGCGGGTGGGCAGCCTCCAACCGGTGTGGAACCGCGGCAGCCGCAGCCCCCGCAGGCTGGCGGTCAGACACTAGCAGGAAAAGGGACACAAGGCGTCCGTGGTGGGAAAGCATGGGAGACATCGCTTTCCCACCGGGCGAGAAGGTCTCCCTACAGTCTTTAGAGACAAGATGGTGGGAGGCACCCGTTCCAGGAATAAGGCGGCTGCTCCTGAGGCCTGGCTCTGCACCGAGGCTCCTGGGTCGCGCGCTCCCTCTCCCTACCCGCTGTAGCAAGAGCTGCTTCACACATCTCAGCTGGCTTCCTCTTCCGCCTCTGCCTCCTCTTCCTCCCCAGCCGTCCGTGGGACAGCAAGGCCCCCAGCCCGTGGGAAAGACCTAGCCTCCTCTCCAGCACTTGGAGAGGGAGTTGGATGCACATCTCCTAACCCCAGGAGGACAGAGACCCTGAGGTGGGACAGGACTCCTTCCCTTGCCAGGAGAGGGTAAGGAAGCGAGTCAAGGACAGAATTTTCTTCAGCAAACAGTAAAAGGGGAAGTTTGGGGACGCTAAGATTTTTAAAACCTTTGCCCCATCACATAAGTAATGTATGATTTTCCACTACACAAATCAGCACTCCTACTGCTCCCTCCTTCCCCACCCCCAATCCTGATTCCTGTTTACAAAGAACTCTCAAAAACACAGAATTATGTATAACAGTTCCCAGTTTACTCAGGAAATTCTGAGATTACAAAGAGATTTTACAAATAAACAAGTGAAGAGAAGAACGTTGGTGGATCCAACATAGTACGGCCATGGTTTTACACTGAAAATATAGAAAGACAACCTCAGAATAAGGAAATTTTTGGGACTGAATAAATCAAGTTTATCATTAGAATGCAGAGAAAAAAACTCTCCAAATGTTGCTAATCTTCTGTTTTAAACTACTGGTTGGATTGGGGAGCGGGAGAGCATGGGAATTCACCAAAGATTTTTGGATGAAAATTAACCACCCCTTGTCTACCATAGTCACACCCCAATGCCCCTCAGATCGGAATCCTTTGGAAGGAGCGTCCAAGAGGTATAAAGCAAAACCGGGGAAAAAAAGCAAAACTCGCAAATTCTGTAGTTCGTTTTCTCTCATTAAAAATATAAATATCAGGCTAACACCTGTTGACACAATACCAGGGACACAGAATCCCTCCCGAAAGACCGACGGGCCCATGGAAGGCGCAGATGCCAAGGTGGTTGACGAGGTTAAGTAACTCGGTGTTTGGGCACACCTCTCCGTGAGACTGTCTCCACCGCTCCTCTCATCTCTATGCGGATACCTACCCACACGCTTCCCTTTTCCTTGGGCCGCCCAAGCCTCTCCGACCCACTACTGAAGAGTCTCCCCCAGCCCACAGCTTCTCTCCTTCCCATACCTTCACTTCTTGATCCTCGCTCCATAGTGAGACGTGGCCTAAGGTAGCAGAAAGCCCAGCAGGCAAATCTGTCTGACGAATGTCTGACGGCCTTTAGATTACCCAGGGGTTTGCCCTAAGACTAGATGAAAGTAGCAAAGGTTTTAATTCCCAGTATTCGAAACTGCAGCAACCCACCGGAAACACTCCTCACTTTCAGAGACAGGCTTCGAGCACAGGAACTGTAAATTCCGGGATTATTTCGAGCAAAGAGAATGCTCCAAAGGTGGCACGACCCTCGGGTTAGCTTCCAGACTCCACGACTAAGGTCCATAAATGCAGTACAGCCTGTGTAATATAATAACTTTGTTGGGTAGAAACATGGTAGCTCTTCCTGCCTGAAGGGTAAGAAGGCCTGCATGGCGGGCAGTCAGACCCCAGTCTCCTGCATGGGAGACAGAAATTCTGCCACTGAACTGTAGCAGGAGGAGCTGAGGACAAAACCCCTCAGACACCGAGATAGTGAAGGGAATGGCTTTAATCAGCTGGGAGCATTGGCAGGCTAGCATCTTAAAATCCGAGCTCACCAGGTGCTCAACTTCTGTCCCTTTTAAGGGCTCACAACTCTAAGGGGGTCTGTGTGAGAGGGTCATGATCGATTTAGTAAGCCCGGGGTATGTGATAGGGGGTGTGAGCACCAGTGGTCAAAGTGAAACAGAACAGAATGGGAGGTTTCACAATGTCCTTCTATACAAAGTCTGGAATCTACAGATAACAGTTGCTAGATCAGGGGTCGAATTTTAACTACCAGGCTTAGGTCAGGCAGGCTCAGGCCTGGTTTCGGGTCTGGTTCCTAGGCGCTGGGCTACCTGCCTTTAGTTTCGCTTCTCTTTCCTTTTCTGAGTATAAAACAATATAAAACAGTATGAAAAGGTCTCTCTCTTCCTTCATTTCCCCCCTTTGAAACTCTCATTTTTTATTAGTGGGAGTTCTCACTCTTAGTTTTGCACTTATGTCTTCTTGCACAATAGATTGATAGTGATTCATATAGTGTACTTGTGTTGAAACATTTTGGTGAACTAAGGTAGCAATGAAGCTTTTGGTCATTTGAAGAAGTACAGGTAGCAAACAAGGGAGCAGTAAGCAGGTTTCTATTACTATTATAACTCCGATTATAAGAGTTTTAAATCCTCCTAGTTCTGGGAACCACCTTCTAAACATGCCTTCAGGGTCGAATCCGTGCTACACTTGTACATGCATATGTGTCAGTTTTATCCTATTTTTAACAATGTCTTTAACTATTTGCCTTTGATTATCTATGTGTAGACAGTAATTAGTAAGGTTAAATTTCTTATAGACCTCTCTTTCAGCTGCTAGCAAGTAGTCGAGAGCCAATCTATTTTGATAGATAGCATTTCTTATCTGAGTTTCTTGCCAGGCCAGAATAGTCAAGGCTTGACCGGTTTTATTAGTGATGAGTTCTAAAACAGCTTGCAACCATATGATTCGGTTGAGCATGTAAATGGGGGTCCAGTATCCCCATGAGTCATCTTGTGTCTAAGTGGCAGGACTATAGTATTGTTTTAGGAGGTCATTCATCATCTTTTAATTATCTATGGCTATGTTTCGCTTTTCACGGGAAGCATAGACAGGGAAGCCCAGGAGTTTGCCTGTTTTTATGGGCAGTAGGAAGAAAGATGGTTTAATAGTGCCAATAACACAACTACCTGTCCATTGGTCAGGCAGCTTAGCATAGGTTATAGGTCTACATATCCAGTATAGCCCAGTGGGGGCCGTCCAGTCCCGGTGGGATTCTGGGTGGGCCCAAACAGTCTGCAACTTTGGAAATTTACTGAACGGATTTTTATCTGTGTGGTTTGAACTCCACCATGTAACTGTTTTTGTGGTACTATTATACAGTTTTTGTCCTAGGCAACTAAGTCGTCCTACAGAATGAGTGAATTCTTTCCTTTGTTTAGCTATGCAATATTGTCTAATAATTGAGACTTTTAGAACCTAGAAATGATCAGGGCGATTCTTTTGGGCCGGGAATTCATCAGGAACTGGTTCTGTAGGTACTAATTCTCAGGCTTCTTATGGCCATTGATCTCCTATTACAGTTTCTCCACAAACATAACATGAAGTGACATTTGGAGACTGGGCTACATGCTCGGCTAATTGCAAAAACACATTTCTGGTTTTTCCTGGGGTCTCTGGTACTGGCACATTTAGTTCATCATAGAAAGTCTGAAATACCGGTTCTGGAGAGAGTTTACAAACCTCCTCTTTTACAAAGATATTTCCTCTAGGATCTAGTCCTTTTCTGTCGATGCCCAGAGATACATGTTCTCCTTTTTTCTACCTTGGGTTTAAGGGATTTGTAATTACTAATTTCAAGGGGTTGCAGCTTCCACTCATATAGGAGGGGCTGCCTTCTCCTTTTTGGAGCTAAACAGGATCTTTTTCATCCTTCTTCTAAGTAGTTTAGATGACACAAGACCAGTAATTACACACATTTGCACCTGAGCTTAATTCATGGCAGGTATACTTATTTCCTGCTGTGTAATTTTTTTTTTCAATTTAAAGAACCACATCTTATTGTATGCCAATTGCTATTGATAGTGGCACAAGCATTAAATTTTAGGGTTGTATGCTTGGGGACCCCTCTTTCTTCTGTCCTAGCTATTACTTCACTTGTGTCGCCTAGAAAAGGACCAGTCCTGAATTTTATTTTAAACACTGTGATCATGGGAGGCTTAAAATGGGTCATAACACACATCAGGTTGGTTATTTCCTGGGTTACATACCTTGGATAAAATAGCATTATACAAACAAGTTTCTTTTAGAGTCCCAGTACACTTATAATAACCATAAAATAATAGGACTGTAGCAATCTTTTGTCCTACCTCAGTGACTTGATGTATACACTGGGAACAGCCCTCAGTCTGAGGAAGGTCAGTTGAAGTCCTCACTCTACAAGTTGAAATTTTAAGGAAATTGAGTCTCGTGATGAGTTTTCTCATGCTTCAGCCATGTGTGGACCAGTCAGCTTCCGGGTGTGATTGGAGCAGGGCTTGTCGTCTTTTTCAGAGTCACTTTGTAGGGGTTGGCAAAGCTGCTCCCATCCACGTACAGCTTCCAGTCTACTGATGTTTAAGGATGGTCTTNTGGTTATTTCCTGGGTTACATACCTTGGATAAAATAGCATTATACAAACAAGTTTCTTTTAGAGTCCCAGTACACTTATAATAACCATAAAATAATAGGACTGTAGCAATCTTTTGTCCTACCTCAGTGACTTGATGTATACACTGGGAACAGCCCTCAGTCTGAGGAAGGTCAGTTGAAGTCCTCACTCTACAAGTTGAAATTTTAAGGAAATTGAGTCTCGTGATGAGTTTTCTCATGCTTCAGCCATGTGTGGACCAGTCAGCTTCCGGGTGTGATTGGAGCAGGGCTTGTCGTCTTTTTCAGAGTCACTTTGTAGGGGTTGGCAAAGCTGCTCCCATCCACGTACAGCTTCCAGTCTACTGATGTTTAAGGATGGTCTTGGAGATCGGGCCTACTAGAATAAACTGGGTCCAATACTTCTACACAGTTATGTTTAACTGGGCTCTCTGATACCAGGAGCAAGGTGGCGGGGTTTAGGGTGTTGCAAACTTCAATGGTTATGTGGGGATTTTCACAGAGCAAGCTTTGGTATCTAGTTAGTCTAGCATTCATCAGCTAATGGTGTCCTTTGGTATTTATTAAAGTCACCACACCACGGGGGACTTTATGTTTAGGTTTTGCCTAAGCATTAGCTTATTTGCTTCTTGTGCTAACAGGGCCATTGCTGCCAGGGTCCTTAGATATGGGGGCCATCTTTTGGAAACCCTGTCTAGTTGTTTTGAGAAATAGGTCACTGGCACTGGCCAGGGCCCTACAGTCTGGGTTAAAACTCCAACTGCCATTTTTTTTTTTTTGACACACAGAGTGTAAAATGTTTTGTCAGATCAGGTAGCCCCTGGGCTGGGGCCGACCTGAGTTTTTTTTTTAACTCATGAAAAGCTTGTTGCTGTTGGTTTTAATAAATGTTGTTTATCTAATTTATGTTTTTATTGACTGATCCTGTAACTATTTGATTTCAAGCTTTAATTTGATCTGGTATTCCTTGTGGGGCTCCAATTGCATTTAAATAGATGTGAGAGTTGAAAGACCTATAAGGGGTTCTCTCACTTTATAATGTCTTATTTTTTTTCTTCCTCTGGTTGATGAAATGCCAGGGTGAAAGGGATAGCCAAATGGACTAAAGCACAAGTGCCACTCTAGTTATTTGGCAGAGTGCCCAGTAAAGGTCCACCACAATACCACCACACATCTGCTCGGGGATGAACAAGGGCTGACTGATTGATAAGCTCTTGAAAATTCTTAACCTCACTGCATCCCGTCGGGTCTCCAAGGAATGCTGTTTCCTCTCTGTCATGAGAGACAAGAAGTGAACTTAGTGTTGGGAGACGGAAGCTGGATGGCCCTCAGGAGCTGACCCGCAGGGTGCTGGACTTTGGGATAGAGCAGAGAGAGCTTGGCACAACTTATTACTCCAGGCTGTGGAATCCTGAAAAAGAGCTACCATGGAGCCCATGCTGGGTTGACTGGAGGACCACCTTAGTGGAAAGGGGACAGTCTGGGCCTCTGGCCTGCCATGTGCACAAGCATAACAACTGCTTTTGTTTAAAGTGGAGATGGAATATTTGATCCATTCCAACCAGGCATTTGCATCTTGGTGTGCTATCTTAATTGCCAAAGTTTGTTTTAAATCTTTAACTTTTATGATCCTCTAGTAAAATGAATGTTTCCTTTAGGACCTATTTTATTAGTTTTAGACCAAAGAAAGCTAAACACCATTTTATATTTAATAATACTTCTTGTATGATTTTTATACCATGTAAGATAAATTTTACCTTTATATTAGTGTGTTATTAATGTTAAACTTAATTTTAATAAAACCTTGTAGACATATTTATTCAATTTTTTGTGTTTGACCATAAGGTAAGATTTTATAGACTCTTTGTAACCTTTTATAATTTTGTTAAAGAGCAGGTTGATGCTTTAAGGAAAACCTATTGCATTTTACTTTAATGTCCAGTTCACAGAAAACTGGATGATACCTTTTAATTTTAGCTAATATATTTACACACAGAATTTTCTTTACAATTAACGTTTTAAAACTTGCTTATACTTTCAAAACAATTTTTTTAACCTTTTAATGTAAGTAAAAATCCACATTCTTATGCCTCCTTATTATCTTTTTACCAAAGGTGTATTTTACTTTTCTTATACACCTCGCACATAAACTGTTTCTTCAA
>NW_016812413.1:29316-33594 GCF_001698545.2 Rhinopithecus bieti | reverse complement strand
AGTTGATGCAGTTTCTTCCTAGCATCGATGGACTTTACATTTTGACATGTTTTTGCAATCGCTGGTACCTGTTGTTCCTTTCCACGTTTAGTGCTTCCTTCAGGATCTCTTGTAGGGCAGGCCTGGTGGTGACAAAATCTCTAAGCATTTGCTTGTCTGTACAGGATTTTATGTCTACTTCACTTATGAAACTTAGTTTGGCTGGATATGAAATTCTGGGTTGAAAATTCTTTTCTTTAAGAATGTCGAATATTGGCCCCCACTCTCTTCTGGCTTGTAGAGTTTCTGCTGAGAGATCTGCTGTTAGTCTGATGGGCTTCCCTTTGTGTGTAACCCAACCTTTCTCTGGCTGCCCTTAACATTTTTTCATTTCAACTTTGGTGAATCTGACAATTATGTGTCTTGGAGTTGCTCCTCTTGAGGAGTATCTCCGTGGCATTCTCTGTATTTCCTGAATTTGAATGTTGGCCTGCCTTGCTAGGTTGGGGAAGTTCTCCTGGATAATATCTTGCAAAGTGTTTTCCAACTGGGTTGCATTCTCCCCGTCACTTTCAAGTACACCAATCAGATGTAGATTTGGCCTTTTCACATAATCCCATATTTCTTGAAGGCTTTGCTCATTATTTTCACTCTTTTTTTCTCTAAACTTCTCTTCTCAGTTCATTTCATTCATTTGATCTTCAATCACTGATACTCTTTCTTCCAGTTGATCGGGTCGGTTACTGAAGCTTGTGCATTTGTCACGTAGTTCTCGTGTCATGGTTTTCATGTCTATCAGGTCGTTTATGGACTTCTCTGCATTGATTATTCTAGTTATCCATTCATCAAATCTTTTTTCAAGGTTTTTAGTTTCTTTGCTCTGGGTTTGTAGTTCCTCCTTTAGCTCTGAGAGGTTTGATCGACTGAAGCCTTCTTCTCTCAACTCGTCAAAGTCATTCTCCATCCAGCTTTGTTCTGTTGCTGGCGAGGAGCTGCATTCCTTTGGAGGGGGAGAGGTGCTCTGATTTTTGAATTTTGAGCTTTTCTGCACTGCTTTTTCCCCATCTTTGTGGTTTTATCTACCTTTGGTCTTTGATGATGGTACATACAGATGGGGTTTTGGTGTGGATGTCCTTTCTGTTTGTTAGTTTTCCTTCTAACAGTCAGGACCCTCAGCTGCCGTCCTGTTAGAGTTTGCTTGAGGTCCACTCCAGTTAGGCTACTCCCAGTTAGGCTTCCCCAGTTAGACTACTCGGGGGTCAGGGACCCACTCGAGCAGGCAGTCTGTCGGTTCTCAGATCTCAACTTCCATGCTCGGAGAATCACTACCCTCTTCAAAGCCATCAGACAGGGCCATTTACATCTGCAGAGGTTTCTGCTGCTTTTTGTTTACTATACCCTGTCCCCAGAAGTGGAGTCTACAGAGGCAGGCAGGCCTCCTTGAGCTGCGGTGAGCTCCACCCAGTTCAAGCTTCGTAAGTCTCAGCAATGGCGGGCGCCCCTCCCCCAGCCTGGCTGCCGCCTTGTGGTTAGATCTCAGACTGCTGTGCTAGCAATGAGGGAGGCTCTGTGGGCATGGAACCCTCCAAGCCAGGCACAGGATATAATCTCCTGGTGTGCCGTTTGCTAAGACCCTTGGAAAAGCACAGTATTAGGGCAGGAGTGACCCAATTTTCCAGGCGTTGTGTGTCACGGTTTCCCTCGGCTACAAAAAGGAATTCGTTCCCACTTGCACTTCCCAGGTGAGGCAATGCCTCTCCCTGCTTCGGCTCTCGCTCGTTGGGCTGCACCCACTGACCTGTACCGACTGTCAAGCACGCTCCAGTGAGATGAACCCGGTACCTCAGTTGGAAATGCAGAAATCACGTGTCTTCTGTGTCGCTCACGATGGGAGCTGGAGGCTGGAGCTGTTCCTATTTGGCGATCTTGGCGCCCCCTATCTTGTTTCTACTTCATTATTTCTATTTGAAGATTATTTTTACTCAAGCAGAAGGTTCTATAAGTACACAATGCTTTATCTAAAATTACTGTCATGTTGAAAAATGACTGTCAAAAGTAGAATAATCCAGTATGAGAAAGAGTCTGTGCTCCTGAAGAGAAAATGGAATATTATATCATGCTAAATACTATTAAATGATGTGTCCAACACCCAAGGTTGTTAGACCAGCAAGCTCTCTCCAGATAACACTGTTTGTAAGCCTCATTCCAGCTATCTAGACAAGAAAAAGTTAGTGCCATATTTTAGTCACACTTATGAGATTAAGATTAGACTTTTAATTTATCCTTCTATCAATCTACTCTTGCTGGAGGTTGACAGAAGTAGGAGTGATTATTAACATAAACTGTAATCACTATGAGCCATTAGAAACAAAGAATCACCCAGAGCCGAATGTTAATAGCAGACTCAGAGGGCTTCTTCGGTCTATTAGTAAAATTAAGGAAAGACGTTCCCTAAATGCCCTGTTGTAATGACACGACAAACTAGTCTTTGATGGGTTGGCATTTCTACAGCTCCATTACCTTCCTCTTTACTTCTGGAAAGTTACAAAACATTTTGTGCAATAAATGGTTTCTTAAAACTGGGAGACTAAGAAAAGTGGATGGATCTGCCTACACTTCCTATCTCCTTGCTTAAATGACTCCTTTTTCCGCAAAAGGCATTGAAACTGAAACGGCAGATCCATTAAGAGTAAGGCTTATGGCTATCAATCTTTTGCAAATTACTTAATCAGAAGATTCCAGAGTGCTTCCCCAGTAGAACATTTTCTCCCTGTCCATCTAGTTTAACTGATGCTCTATCTGTTATAGACACAGCTAAAGTTACAGAAACAGATGAAATTTAGAATGTAATACAAGCCATGTCAACATATGAAAGAAATAAAGTGTCATGTAAAAAAAAATGGAAGGAAAAAAATCATTGTGCCCCACTTAGTTTAGAAAGGGTATTCAGTCACATTTATTATGCTACAAAGCTGTTTCCAAATTCCATGTTTAAAGTAACTGAAACCTCAGTTTCTAATCTAGGAAACTTAAAACCAGAGGAAATAAAAACAAATTCATGATGTTGAACCCACAAAGCAGCAAAGCAATCTTGGTTACTTTTCACATTCTTGACTGTCAAGACATCAGAAATACAATCTCCAGTGCCCCTCTCCTTATACCTGTCATGTTGCCACAAAAAAGCATTGAGACAATGATTAAAACTATGAACATACATCTGTAACATTTCTTTTTAAACTATTCAAGCACTTCAAAGCCTGAAGCCGATTACTTCTTTTTATATAGAGAAATGTATACATACTAAATAGTGAAAAACTTAGGACCCTATCTAGTGCCACAAATGGATGAAGCAATACCCTCCTTTGGCTATAATGAGTTATTTGGTGAAACACTGAATGTAAAAGGGATGCTACATTTGAAATTATCTTTGTAAACAGAGAATTCTGACTCTGGAAGACCATTCTAGAAGTCATGTTCTGACTAAATAGCATGACTTTAGTTTAAAGAAACCTAAAGGTATCAATAAAGAACAAACTTTAAATAGAATTTAATCTGTACCTAATCTAATTTCACTTGTGTACAACAGTCAACTCTGAGACAGTATTGGAGATAAAAGTTTACTATGATAACTTTCACAGTTTTTGCCTCTGTTCTTTAACTTGGCCTTCCCAATACTTACAGTCTCCTATTACAAGACTACTCTCCTGGTTTTGATTACCTTCTGATAAGGATTATATCACTTTTACGAAGTCATTCTTACAGACTCTCAATCTCTTTCCCACTCTCTCATCTTAAAACTTGTATTCTTTTGATTTAAAAAATGCTGTCACTCAAAGAGGAGATGACTGAATGGCAAAAATAATACACACACATGCATTTATGATATGATATGGAACATATGAAATGGATTGTGAAAATGGGGAAGAATAAACTTTATTGGCCCACAGAAGGGATGAGGGAATGAGAAGGGGCTAGGGATAAGAATGAATAAAAGTGGAAAAACTAAAGCAGAATGATTTAAAATGTGCAAATACACTTTGCAACCTCTACCATTCAATTTAGGAATATGTATGTACAGTGAGATCCATGTAGGCTAAAGTGAGTTTCACTTTGTAGTTGATGCTACTTGTACCAGTTCTATCATTAGTAAGTCACCGTTTAATTCTGCCAAAATCAGATAAGGATCTTTCTGGTTAGTGCAAACAAGGTTTTCCATCCTGGGCTGCAGTCTGACCTGCCAGTGCTCAGTAGGCATGCTTGTGATGAATTCGCACACTTTCCAGTTCCCCACCTCCAATG
>NW_016812413.1:24057-27744 GCF_001698545.2 Rhinopithecus bieti | reverse complement strand
GATGTATACACAAGGTGACTTCTTCTACTCTTCAATTTATAGACAAGGTGATTGAGTCTGAGAGAAATTAAGGAACTTGTTCAAAAATCACAGGGCTGGCTAGTAAGTGGTAAATACAGAACGTGAAAACTCAGGGAAGCTGACTCAGAGCCACTAGGTTATAATGTCTTTCCTGTAGATACCACATATCCATACAGTCTTTATGGTAAGAACAAGTTATTTTAAAGAAACCCTTTAAAGGAATTTAGCAATAGTTAAATATCACCCACTCAAAATGCCCATTCATAGGCATTACAATTTCATGATCCTGAAAACAGGACAGAATCAAAAAGTAACATTACTCTGGATTTGATAAATATGAGAAAAACAGGAAGAGGATGTGGAAACTAAAATATCTAACGTGAATAATCAGATAACGGCTAAGGTAGGACCACAAAGAGGAAGGGAGACTAGGGGATTTTTAAAACTGGTATTTCTTAAATGCCACACATTCTCATATCCTGAAAACTAACTGAGTCATAAAACATGAGTCTGTTTGTAAGCAGAAATATGGTAATGAAATCAAAAGATAAAATATGATAATTCCATCACAAATACAAACACAGGTTTTATATTATAGATCTAGCTATGGCAAAAGGTAGAAAAAAACTAAGGAGCTATTTGGAGTAGCTAGCTAAACTGAATTCAGGAAGCCATGACACTGACTGATCTTCTAAAAGAGATGCCAACATAGTAACAAACAAGCTTTCAGTTTCAGTCTGTAACTCTGCACTGCGGTCCTAGCATTTCTTCAACATCATAGTTGAGTATGCAGCTAGCTGTGGAGGAAATGCAGGGGGAAGGGAATCTCTAAGGCTGAAAGGCCTCTTCTAAAAAAATTGATGAGAACTCTATGCTAGAGAGAGTTAAAGCGTAAGGTGGGAAAAATGTGCTCTAGGAAATGAATCTTCTTAGGAAGTATGTGAAGTCACAAAAGGCTTGAGTTTGAATCATAGCTTTGGTATTTATTAGTTACATGACTATTCTCCACCCCCATTTTAAAAGAGAACTCAGTGTTTCAGCTTCTTCGTCTATAATAATTGGGCTGACACCACTTTGTGTAGAGTTGTGAGCATTAGTGCTAATTTAAATACCTAGCACAGTACATAGCACATGAATACTTGATAAACATTGATTATACTCAAACTTCTCGTTTCATGTTTCTAAAACTAATTTCATGGGTCTAATGTCATAACTCTAAGCAGCAATCACATAACTAAATCACATAACTAAAATCACATAACTAAAAAAGCACTTTTTTCACTAGTGCTTTACAATTATTATTTTTATTAGTGGTAGTAG
Organism: Rhinopithecus bieti; assembly: GCF_001698545.2. Classification (NCBI taxonomy): domain Eukaryota; kingdom Metazoa; phylum Chordata; class Mammalia; order Primates; family Cercopithecidae; genus Rhinopithecus; species Rhinopithecus bieti. The sequence goes on along the minus strand of NW_016812413.1, from coordinate 26,403 downwards.
TAGTATCTTGGAGGCAGACTTTTGCTCTTGTTGCCCAGGCTGGAGTGTGATGGCACAATCTCAGCTCACTGCAACCTCCGCCTCCCAGGTTCAAGCGATTCTCCTGCCTCAGGCTCCTGAGTAGCTGGGATTACAGGCACCACTGCACCCAGCTAATTTTTGTATTTTTAGTAGAGACGGGGTTTCGTCATATTGGCCAGGCTGGTCTCAAACTCCTGACCTCAAGTGATCTGCCTCCCAAAGTGCTGGGATTACAGGCATGAGCCACTGCACCCGGCCTTTACAATTATTTTATTCCATTTAGCAATGGGGAGAGAGGGTTACGTTTTTCCAGCACTTAATAAGTTTTAATGGTCCCAATCTAAAAACAGGAGCATCTTTTGAGATAATGTATATATAAAATAACTTACATTTTCTCCAAAAGAAAAAAGTCATACCCGGCATTTGGACTCAGATATTATACTTAGAAAATTATATGCTTTTAAATATAAACTATTTTGAAAGAAAAAATAATAGAGATTTAGAAATTAAGACTTGACTAGAAAACTCACTTGACTTTTCTTTCTTTTTTAGCCATGAGTTCAAATTCTGCTTTGGCATTACTCAGTTCTTTTTCCAGCCCTGCAACTGTGTCCAAGTCTCCTAAGATGAAAATACAGCGCTAGTTTTAATTGCTATTAACATAATGTGGTATCTGCTGCCTCCTTTGGGTAATTTACAGAGGACACATTCCAATAATAAGAAAAAAGAAAACATACACACAGGTTGTTCTTTGTAGCATTATTTATAATAGCAAGATATTGCAATCATCCTAGACGCTGTAAAGAAAAGATTGAATAAAACATATTCACAGATGGCACTATATACTGCTGTAAAAAAAGAATAAGGATGATCTTTATGAACTTATATGAAGTGATTTTGAGATTCTAAGAATATGTTAAGTAAAACAAGCTATGTGCTTAAGAATACATCTAAGGTAGTAGGTTTTCTATTAGGAAAAAGGGGAAATGAGAATGTACATATATACATCACATATACACAGATGATTCATTTGCTTATTTTTGCAAAAAGATATGTAGGAAGAATAACCCAGAAATGAAACTGACTACCTTCAGGAGACGAGTGGAAATAGGAGAGAAGGGATAGGGAAATATGGGACATCTGAGTATATCATTTTATATACTGGAGTTTTGAACTGTGTAAATGTTTAATGTTTAATGTCAGCTTGACAATAAGTCAGCTTGACAATTAATGGGAGAGAAAATGTCTAAAATTGAATACTAATATAAATAAATAAATATATATAGCAAATAAATAAAACCACCCAGAAGATACTAAAAAATTAATCCAAATAATTTTTGAACTCACTACTCTAACTGAACACTGTCAGTGCAAAATATCCTAAGTATAAAAAGAATTACAAAAAAATCTTAAACATTACTTCATTTATTGTTGATGGTGGTATTTATGTAGCAATTCTGAAACTACTTTTGCATATTATAGTATTCTGCAAATGTGTANTTTTGAGATTGAGTCTTGCTCTGTCATCCAGGCTGGAGTGCGGGGGGTGGGACAGGGAATCTCTCCGCTTTCCAACTTCAAGCGATTCTCCTGCCTCAGCCTCCTGAGTAGCTGGGATTATAGGCATGCACCACCAAGCCCGACTAATTTTTGTATTTTTTAGTAGAGACAGGGTTTCACCATGTTGGCCAGGCTGGTCTCAAACTCCTGAGCTCCAGTGATTTGCCCACCTCGGTCTCCCAAAGTGCTGGGATTAAAGGCATGAGCCACCGCGCCCAACCCTGAAAATCACTATTTTTAAACTACCAATCTAGTTTAAATTCAGCCAGCAGATCACTTAAATACTAAGGGTGAAATAAACCTTTTACAACAGAGAGATTTGACAGCTACAATTTTAACCAAATGACTAAATTTAATACCACCAAGGATGATACAAGCTGATTATCACGCACTGACGTGATGCACTAAAAAAGACGTCATCCAGTCCAGGCGCAGTGGCTCACCCTTGTAATCCCAGCACTTTAGGAGGCTGAAGTAGGTGGATCACTTGAGGCTAGGAGTTCCAGACCAGCCTGGCCAACATGGCAAAACCCTGTCTCTAAGAAAAAATACAAAAAAATTAGCCAGGCATGGTGGCGCATGCCTGTAGTCCCAGTTACTTGGGAGACTGAGGCAGGAAGATTGCTTGACACCGGGAGGCAGGCAGGTAGGCAGGCAGGCCAGCCAGATGGAAGGAAGGAAGGGAGGAAGGGAGGAGGGGAGGAAGGGAGGAAAGGAGGAAAGGAGGAAGGGAATAAAGAAGGAAGGAGGGAGGGAGGGAGGGAG
>NW_016812413.1:17936-23207 GCF_001698545.2 Rhinopithecus bieti | reverse complement strand
GGAAGGAAGGAAGGAAGGAAGGAAGGAAGGAAGGAAGGAAGGAAGGAAGGAAGGAAGGAAGGAAGGAAGGAAGTCATCCATATGGTATTCCTGCCAAAAATATTTAACTCAAATCTAACCATGAGGAAGCAATCACAGCTAAATTGAGGAATATTAGCTGGCCTGGATTCTTTAAAAATGCCAGTCTCGGCCTCTGCCCCCAGGTGGGCTGGGCCTGCAGTGGTGAGGGGAGCCAGGCTGAGGGTGGGAGTGGGTGGCGGGCAGGCGGAGGGCGGGGAGAGGTGGTGGAGGAGGAGGAGGAGAGATGAGGGCAGCGGAGGTGAGGAGCGCCGGGTACTAGGCTAGGGAAGCCGCGGGCTCTCAGGGAAGAGACAGATGATGAACAAGCTTTACATCAGGAACCTGAGCCCCATGGTCACCACCAATCACCTCTGGCAGCTCTTTGGGGAGAGGATGCTGCCCCCCATGGGACAGGTCCTGCTCAAGTCTGGCTATGCCTTCGTGGACTACCCCGACCAGAACTGGGCCATCCGAGCCATCGAGACCCTCTCATGTAAAGTGAAATTGCATGGGAAAATCATGGAAGTTGATTACTCAGTCTCTAAAAAGCTAAGGAGCAGGAAAATTCAGATTCGAAACATCCCTCCTCACCTGCAGTGGGAGGTGTTGGATGGACTTTTGGCTCAATATGGAACAGTGGAGAATGTGGAACAAGTCAACACAGACACAGAAATCGCTGTTGTCAATGTCACATATGCAACAAGAGAAGAAAATAAACATGGAGAAGCTAAGCGGGCATCAGTGTGAGAACTACTCCTTCAAGATTTCCTATGTTCTGGATGAAGAGGTGAGCTCTCCTTTGTCCCCTCAGCGAGCCCAGTGTGGGGACCACTCTTCCCAGGGAGCAAGGCCATGCCCCTGGGGGTGCTTCTCAGGCCAGAAAGATTGATTTCCTGTTGAGGATCCTGGTCCCCACCCAGTTTGTTGGTGCCATCATTGGAAAGGAGGGCTTGACCTTTATGGTCAAGCAGACCCAGTCCCAGGTAGACATCCATAGAAAAGAGACTCTGGAGCTGCAGAGAAGCCTGTCACCATCCATGCCATCCTGGGGGGACTTCTGAAGCATGTCACATGATTCCTGAAATCATGCAGAAAGAGGCAGATGAGACCAAACTAGCTGAAGAGATTCCTCTGAAAATCTTTGCCCACAATGGCTTGGTTGGAAGACTGACTGGAAAAGAAGGCAGGAATTTGAAGAAAATTGAACATGAAACAGGGATCAAGATAGCAATCTCATCTTTGTAGGATTTGAGCATATACAACCCGGAAAGAACCACCACTGTGAAGGGCACAATTGAGGCCTTTGCCAGTGCTGAGATAGAGATTATGAAGAAGCTGCGTGAGGCCTTTGAAAATGATATGTTGACTGTTAATACCCACTCCGGATACTTCTCCAGCCTGTACCCCCATCGCCAGTTTGGCCCGTTCTCGCATCATCACTGTTATCCAGAGGAGGAGATTGTGAATCTCTTCATCCCAACCCAGGCTGTGGGCGCCATCATCGGGAAGAAGGGGGCACACATCAAACAGCTGGCGAGATTTGCCGGAGCCTCCATCAAGATCGCCCCTGCGGAAGGCCCAGACGTCAGCGAAAGGATGGTCATCATCACCCGGCCACCGGAAGCCCAGCTCTAGGTCCAGGGACGGATCTTTGGGAAACTGAAAGAATAAAACTACTTTAACCCCAAAGAAGAAGTGAAGCTGGAAGCCCATGTCAGAGTGCCCTCTTCCATAGCTGGCCGGGTGACTGGCAAAGGTGGCAAGACCGTGAATGAACTGCAGAACTTAACCAGTGCAGAAGTCATCATGCCTCGTGACGGAAAGCCAGATGAAAATGCAGAAGTGATGGTCAGAATTATTGGATACTTCTTTGCTAGCCAGACTGCACAGCACAAGATCAGGGAAACTGTACAACAGGTGAAGCAGCAGGAGCAGAAATATCCTCAGGGAGTCGCCTCACAGCGCAGCAAGTGAGACTCCCACAGGCACCAGCAAAACAACAGATGAATGGAGCCCTTCCAACACCTGACAGAATGAGACCAAACACAGCCAGCCAGATCGGGAGCAAACCAAAGACCATCTGAGGAATGAGAAGTCTGCGGAGGTGGCCAGGGACTCTGCAGAGGCCCTGAGAATCTCAGGGGCCGAGGAGGGGTGGGGAAGATCAGTCAGGTTTGCCAGAACCACGGGTCCTGCCTCCCACCCCCCAGGGTTTCTGCAGGCTTCAGTCATCCACTTCACCATCCATTCGGATCTCTTCTTAACTCCCACGACGCTATCCCTTTTAGTTGAACTAACATAGGTGAACGTGTTCAGAGCCAAGCAACATGTACACCCTTTTCTTGTGGCAAATCGTCTCTGTACATGTGTGTCCATATTAGAAGGGGAAGATATTAAGATATGTGGTCTGTGGGTTACACAGGGTGCCTGCAGCGGTAATATATTTTAGAAATAATATATCAAATAACTAACTCGAATTTTTAATCAATCATTATTTTTTTTTCTTTCTAAGGAGAAAGCAGGCTTTTCTAGACTTTAAAGAATAAAGTCTTTCTTTAGGAGGTCTCACAGTGTGGAGAGGAGCTTTGAGGCCACCCACACAAAATTCACTCAGAGGGAAATCTTGTTGGAAGGACACTCACACCAGTTCTGGATCGCCTGTGTATGTCAATAGAAGGGATACCGTCTCCTTGAAGAGGAAACACTGTCATTCCTCATGCCTGTCTAGCTCATACACCCATTTCTCTGCTTCACAGGTTTTAAACTGGATTTTTGCATACTGCTATATAATTCTCTGTCTCTCTCTGTTTATCTCTCCCCTCCCTCCCCTCCCCTTCTTCTCCATCTCCATTCTTTTGAATTCCCTCATCCCTCCATCTCAATCCCATATCTACGCACCCCACCCCCTCCCAGGCAAAGCAGTGCTCCGAATATCACATCACACGAAAGGAACAAGAGCGAAACACACAAACCAGCCTCAACTTACACTTGGTTACTCAAAAGAACAAGAGTCAATGGTACTTTTCCTCACGTTTTGGAAAAGGAAAACAGGAACCCATCAAACCAACCAATCAACCACACAAAGAAAAATTTCCACAGTGAAAGAATGTATTTTGTCTTTTTGCATTTTGGTGTATAAGCCATCAATATTCAGCAAAATGATTTCTTTCTTAAAAAAAAAAAATGTGGAGGAAAGTTGAAATTTACGAAGGTTGTTGGCCCAGGGCGTTAAATTTACAGATTTTTTAAATGAGAAAAACACACAGAAAAAGATACCTCAGGTGATTTTTACTTCAGCACCTTGCTGTTGTGTTTCCCTTAGAGATTTTCTAAAACTGATAGTCGGAGCATTTTTAAAATTTTTTTAATAAAAATGAGTTGGAAAAGAAATAAGATATCAACTGCCAGCCTGGAGAAGGTGAGAGTCCAAGTATGCAACAGCTGTTCTGAATTGTCTTCCGCTAGCCAAGAACCTATATGGCCTTCTTTTGAACAAACCTTGAAAATGTTTATTTAAAAAAAAAAACGACAAAGAAAAACAGAGAGAGATAATATTGGAGATGTTCTGAATTTTAATAGGGTACCCGCCATTAGGGCTTTTACGCTAAAGGATGAACATGTACTGGTTTCTGTGAATAAGCCATTATACCACTAGACTGCAATGTCAGTTTCCTCTACTGCAAACAGTATTCTGTGACCAAAAAAAAAATATATATATATATATCCAGCTAACAAGAAAAAAAAATGCCAATCTCACTAAAGAAAAAAAAAAAGCTAGACAATTGTTCTAGATTAGTGACTAAGAGACATGACAACTAAGCACCTGGGTTGGGGGAAACCAAAGTAGCCATACAGAACATTAATGGGACAACAGGAACTCTGAATGTGGACTGTATATTAGATACTAAGCCTATACCAAGGTTAAATTTCCTGAGTGTGATAATTATATTGTAGCTATGTAGGAGAACACGCTTATTCTTAGGCAATACTTACTGGAGTATTCAGGAATAAAGTGTCATGATTTCTGTAAGAAATTCTCCAATGGTTCAGAAAACACATTACAACTACAAATGTGTGTGTAATAGAAAGAAAAAAGGCAAATGTGGCAGAATGTTAATAACTGGTAAGTCTGAATAAAAATGTCTATGAGTATTCACTGTACTATTTTTGCCACTTTTCTGTAGGTTTGAAATTTTAAAAATAAAAAACTTTAGGGAAAAGTACACTTTTTAAAAAAGGCAAATAAAGAATAAATAAAACAAATCCAACATTCTTTTATTCTTTGATTAGTATAAAGTTTTCCTACTAGAGAATGACAACTTGTAAGACTTTTCTAAACCATCCCCTGAATGGGGCTAGGCTTGGCAAATAACTCAATGTACACTGCCTACCCTTCCTAACAGTTTAATGTAGGTGATGTCAAGTTACAGTGAGTGGCCCCAGACTTGAAAGATACCCAGGAAAAGGTGTCAGCTCATGGCCCTGCTGGGCAGGAATGGAACCACTACCTCCTGCATTTCTGAATCCCTGCAAAACTATATGAAAAGGAGAATAAGGATAGAGCTTCTCTGGGTCAAACTGTGAACCCAAAGCAATAACCTCGACTCGACATAAGGTAAGGACAGTTCTTCAGCCTTTCAGAGGAATTCCAAACTTATTTGTTCCATTAAGGTAGGAAGAGAAAAGAGTCTTGTCCAAACCTATTAATAGAGATTACTAGAAGGAAAAACAAGAGATAAACAAAGTCCCTTAATGAAATGAAATTTGATACTTACCTAATGTGGATCTGAGTATGCTGGCATCCTCTTTGGCAGTCAATGAAGTGCTACCATCTCTGAAAGGTATCTGTATTGAACCCTAAAAAACTGGAAAAGTCGGGGGACTTAGGAAGATGCAGGAACTATGATCACAATGACAATACTGAGAATATTCTGAGATTTTGGTATTAAAATGATCAAACTTAAACCTCAAATGTGAAAAGGAAATGTAATCAGCATGAATTATCTAAGTCTATAGTTCTTACTTGATCAGTCTTTTCTCCAAGAGCAGGGCCAATGTAGGTAACTTCAGCTTGTTGGTTAGAGATGGGTACTTGGGACATCAGGGAGTCTCTCCCTCCTAAATATTGGCACAGGGCCTGTAATTCTGAATTTCTTTCCATTAAGGCTTGCACCATCTTCTCTCTTCTAAAAAAAAAAAAAAAAAAAAAAA
>NW_016812413.1:11351-16168 GCF_001698545.2 Rhinopithecus bieti | reverse complement strand
AAAAAAAAAAAAAAAAAATCCCAGTGAAAGTCAATGACTTGCCCAGGCACTAAATCGCTTGTACCTGGAGAATCACTTGTGTACCTGGGAGGCAGAGGTTGCAGTGAGCTGAGATCACACCATTGCACTCCAGCCTGGGCAACAAGAGTGAAACTCCATCCCCAAAAATAAAATAAAATAATATCAAGCAACCAAAGAAGTAGGAAACAAGATACATAATGAAGAATCTAATCATCCAGTTGAAATTGACACACATGTTGGAAATAGCAGAAAAGGACATTAGAGCAGTTGTAGTTGTATTTTAATTAAACGGAGAGGTTGAAGATTTTTTAATATCAAATTCTGTAGATAAAAACTGATTTACAGTCTGAAATGGAAGAAGGCACTGGATTAAACATTGCAGAAGAGAAGATTATTGACCTAGAGGGAACAGAAGTTGAAACTAACATAAATGAAACACACAGTAACAAATGACTTGGAAACTAAAAGGACCATCAGCATAAAAACTTTAAACACCCTAGTATAGGGCTAAATGGAATCCCTGAAGGGCGTGTAGTGGAGAAGAGAGACAAAGATACTTAAAACATACTGGCTGAAAGATTAAGGAGCTCCATGGAAAGCATAAACTTCAAATATTACAGAAATACGACTATTCTAAGAACAAGAAACATGAAGAAAACTTCACCAAGGAACACCTTAATCAAATCCATCAAAACCAGTGACAAAAAGGAAATCCTAAAAGTAATCAAAGGTGAAAGAACATGTTACATATGGAGGACTGAATATAAGGATGGCATAAGATTTCTCATAGGAATATTCTGGCCAAGATTCTCTTTTCAAAACGATTCTGAGTCCAGTCAATGGACAGTTATACTACATCATCAAGGTTCACATTTGTGTTCCATAATTGGGTGAAACATTAGCATGAAAAAACAGGTATAACTGAAGACGTGTCTCAGACTGAACAAACCCAATCCTCTACATAACACACAAAGAAGAATCAGATTTCAGCAATGCTACTTCTTATCCTCTTTAACTAACTAAGAAATTTAAGAAATATACACTACAGTATGACTGATGTTTCTTACTATATGGGTTATTAACTATAAGTTAAAAGCTGTGGGACATCATCTACCAAAAACAGTAACTATAGCTTTGGAATACCTGAATCCTCTATATCTATATTTAGATGAGTAGTTGGCAAACTATGGCCTGGCAGCCACCTGCTTTTACAAATTAAGTTTTATTAGAGCATGGTCATGCTCGTTTGTTTATATATTGCCTATGACTACTTTCGCTCTACAACAGCAGGGCTGAGTAGTTGCAATAGAAACCTTCTGGTCCACAGAAGCCTAAAATATTTACTATCTGTCCCTTTACAGAAGAAAGTCTGCCAACCCCTGCTTAAATAGCAGTGAAAGATGCAGATTGTGATAATAAAATTTAATAATCATTATGTAAAATAATACTTGTCTATTCTCTATAGTCATAGGATCTATATCTAGCTCATCCAAAAAAAGGTTTGGATTATTAAAGTTTAAAAGTAGGATAATCAGAACATACTTCTATTTTACTATAATACATGTTATTCATTGTTCTATCAAGAGACTATTATTATCAACTCTGATTCTCTCTCTCTCACTCTTTTTTTTTAAGAGATGGGGTCTCACTGTCTTGTCCAGTGATTATAGCTCACTGCACATTCTCAAATTCCTGGGCTCAAGGGATCCTCCTGCTTCAGGCTCTAGGGTAGCTGGGACTACAGGTGTGTACTACCACACTCTGCTAATTTTTTTTATTTTTTTGTAGAGACAGGTTCTCACTTTGTTGCCCAGGCTGGTCTTGAACCCCTGCATTTAAGTGATCCTCCTGCCTCAGCCTCCCAAAGTGCTGGGACTATAGGCGCAAGCCACTGTGTCTGGCCTCTCTCTCTTTTTTGAACCTTTCATGTTTTGTGATTAACCATTTGTACAGTAAGTTTTTCTTTTTAATTTAAATTTTGTTTTCAACTCTGATTATCAAAGGATTTGAGAGTACAGTCTCTCTACAAGTCTCAAGTGTCAGGGGTCTACAGTGAACTTACTTTGGTGCTGAGTCCTAACTTTAGAGTGAAAGACTACTTTACTCTTAAAAGGTTTTTCCAGGTGGTGATAAAAAAGCACAACAAAGTCTGTATAGCATAGTTGATGAACCCTACATATAAATGCTAGCCTAAAAAAAATACTCAAGCTTGCAGATTAAGAAGCAATAAATATTTTGGATAGACTGTCTAATAAACTAACAGATCTATTATTTGGAGGGGAGTAAAGAGTTACTTTAAAAAAGTGTTTTAAGAAACACTTTACATTCAACCAAACTTGACCAATACTGTAAAATCAATCAAAGTAACTAAGTTAAGTAAGAACTGGAGTTCAGTCTTCAGAGAGATTGTTAAGTATCTCTGAGGAACTCTAATCTTTTCAGGTAGAGATTTTCAATCGGCAGAGCAATGTGAAGGGCTGTTACTGGGATTCAGTCAGCGAGCAGTCCCGGAAAAATAAAGCTTCCAGGAGTGAAGCCTAGTCTGCGGCTTCACAGCCTCACTTCAATGAGTTCTTCAGAGTTAATGCTCAGATCTTTTTTTCCTGGTATCTCATAATCTTTGTCAAACCAGCTATTATGTGGCTGTGACCCATATCTGCTGTGATCATTGTAGCTACTGAGACTAAATTATTAACACAGTGTTTTTGTTTGTTTGTTTGTTTTTGTTTGGTTTTGGTTTTTTGTTTGTTTTTTTCAGTTATGGGATCCAGGTAGATTTTCCATCGTAAAGAATGTAGCACAGAACCCTTCAAGAGGAGTTATTCAGTACTCTTACTTACCTGCTATTCAATACTCCTAAGATTTCAAAGATGATGAGCTCAAACATGGTGCAAGAAAATGCAAATATCAGAGAAGATCACCTGTACAACATACCGAGGTTACCTGTTAAAAGCCAAACAGAGACTAGAAGTTATTTCCATGTTTAAAAACTGAACTGATAACCTCCTTCTGGTTACAAGTCAGAAAACTTATTTTGAGGAAATTCTCAAGTCACTGGAAGTAAGGCCACAACAGCAACTTGCCTGGAGCTAAAGAAAAAGATCAAAGTAGGTGGCACTTCTGAATCTTGAGTCACTATTACCAGCATCCTCTTGTGGATGAAGAATTTTGAGGACAAGAAGATGAAGTGACAGGGTCATAGGCAGCACTTAGAATTCCTGATGCACACTGACAAAAAACTGACAGATTCATATATAATGGTTAATGTTTAAAGGGGTTCTTCAACACTCTGCAGATCCTGGATCAGTTCTGGAACCTCCCCTAGGAGGTCTTAAAGTATTGGGCAGAAGAAAATCTCCAGAATGCCAGGCTCTTTCAGACAATAAACTCCCTGAGAAAGTTTAATGGAGAACATCCTAGAAATGACCCAAATGTAGACTATAACCCCTGATCTTACTACTAATTGTAGGGACCAGCCCCACAGGGTCGGTAGGTATTTCACCCCGTGTGCGGAGATGAGAGACTGTAAAAATAAAGATGCAAGACAAAGAGATAAAAGAAAAGACAGCTGGGCCCAAGGGACCACTACCACCAAAACCTGGAGACCGGTAGTGGCCCTGAATGCCAGGCTGCGCTGATATTTATTGGATACAAGACAAAGGGGCAGGGTAAGGAGTGTGAGCCATCTCCAGTGATAGGTAAGGTCATGTGGGTCATGTGTCCACTGGACAGGGGACCCTTCCCTGCCTGGCAGCCGAGGCAGAGAGAAAGACAGGTGAGAGAGAGAGATCTTAGGCCATTATTTCTGCATATCAAAGACTTTTAGTACTTTCACTAATTTGCTACTGCTATCTAGAAGGCAGAGCCAGGTGTACAGGATGGAATATGAAGGCAGACTAGGATCGTGACCACTGAAGCACAGCATCACAGGGAGATAATTAGGCCTCCGGATAACTGCAGGTGGGCCTGACTGATGTCAGGCCCTCCACAAGAGGTGGAGGAGTACAGTCTTCTCTAAACTACCCAGGGAAAGGGAGACTCCCCTTCCCGGTCTGCTAAGTAGTGGGTGTTTTTCCCTGACACTGATGCTATCGCTAGACCATGGTCTGCTTGGCAACGGGCATCTTCGGGTCACTTCTCACTATGTTCCCCCAGCCCCTGTCTCTGTATGGCCTGGTTTTCCTAGGTTATGATTGTAGAGCGAAGATTATTATAATATTGGAATAAAGAGTAATTGCTACAAACTAATGATTAATGATATTCATATGTAATCATATCTATGATCTATATCTAGTATAAGTATTCTTATTTTATATATTTTATTATACTGGAACAGCTCATGCCCTAGGTCCTTGCCTAGGCACCTGGGTAGCTTGCTGCCCACAACTAATTCGGATAACTAATTAGGAAATGTCCAATCTAGGGTGGTGATATTCTGAATCCAAAGCTTGAGATAAAAACAACACCAGCCTTGGGATTTTGGTTTTAATTTAAAACATAAGACTGGCAATTCAGGGTCAGATAGACACATGAAAGGGAACATTTGTAAGACATTATGAATTAAATTCTCTCCTGCAGAATAACTATTTCCTATTGGTGTATATCCTGATATGACTAAAGCATGACATTCCTTGCTCCTAACTTCTGGGCTATATTTGATTTGCCCTTTCTCCCCCTTTTAAATCAATTAAGCCTAACTATATTCTCCAGTCTAATAGTTATATAGTACTTATTTGGTAAAAGCATCCCATCTTGGAAATGAACATAATGTTTCTTTTTTTTTTTTTTTTTTTTTT
>NW_016812413.1:0-9509 GCF_001698545.2 Rhinopithecus bieti | reverse complement strand
GTTTTGTAATGCCTGATTTAAATATTTTTTGACATCAGATTATAAGCTCTATGAGGACAAAAACCATGTTTGTCTTGTAATCTTTGTATCCTTGGCATCCAGCACAAAGCCTGGTATGTAGCAGACTCTCCATAAGTGCTTGCTGAATGGCTAAGTGGTCTACATAAAAGATGGTTTATTCTTCAGCATTCAATCTTACATTTTCTGTAATAACTCCTATGTGCTATGCTAGGTGCTGGGGATACAAAGATGAGTAGGATGGTTACTACCCTCTACAAGCTCACAACATAGTGAAGACACTACATAAATAACTATAACATAATATGGACGTGCAATGATAGAAATACATACACGATATTGTAAAACAATATGAAAGAGGGAGACCAAACCAATCTGTAGGGGCTTAGGACAGATTTTCTGGAGAAGATAATGCCTGAGCTGAAGGAAGTTTTAATTTGGGGTTAAAACATGATATTGTGTGCAAATTTGGGGATTATGTGTATTTTTCTAGAATGGTTTCAAGGTATTCATCACACACTCAAAGGTTTCCACCACCCCTAACATATTAAAAATCACCCTCTCAAAGGGTGAACAAGAATCAAGTAGGGATGCTGGACACAGTGGCTCATGCCTGTAATCCCAGCACTTTGGGAGGCCAAGGTGGGTGGATCGCTTCAGCCCAGGAGTTTGAGAACAGATTGGGCAACATGGTGAAACCCCATCTCTACAAAAAAACACAAAAATTAGCTAGGTGTGGTGGTGCGTGCCTGTAGTTCCAGCTTATGGGGAGGCTGAGGTGGAAGGGCCACTTGAGTCTGGCAGGTGGAGGCTACAGTGAGCCGTGAGCACATCACTGCATTCTAGCCTGGGTGACGGAGCGAAACCCTGTCTCAAAACAAAACAAATGAACAACAAAAAAACGAATTAGGTAGGGTAAAAACAGGTGGTAGGGGTAGGAGGACAGGGCTTTCCAGATAGCAAAGGGCATGAATAAAGGCGCAGAGTGAATAGCATGGTATATGCCGGGAACCACACATGGTTTGGTGCTGCTAGAAGATGAGATTCAAAGAAGGAAGAGGTTAAAAATGAGGCTAGACAGGAGGAGTGGATGTCCAATCACTGACAGCTTTGAAGGCCACCCCAACGAGCTTAGATTATAGTCTGTAGGTGGTGAGGGTTATTTAAGCAGGGAAATGGCATGGTCTGATTTGTTTTCTATTATATAGAGCAGTATGGTGGCTATGTGGAAGACATATTTGAAGGAAACAACACTGTAGGAAGAGAAACATCATAGAAATGTATTATGGGAGTTCAGATGAAAGATGATAAAGCCCTGAATTAAGACATTTGGTGACAGAAGAGGAGATGACAGATTGGAGAACTATTTAGAAGGTAAAATCAGCAGGGAGAAGTCAAGGATGACTAGTTTGGAATACAGGATGAATAGTGAAGCTACCCAATTTATATAAAGAATATTGGAGAAAGAAGAGGTTTAGGAAAGGGGGCAGAGGATGGGGAAAATGATGAGCTCATTTTTGAACACACTAAGGGCCTGAGGGACAGCCAGCAAGATGGGTCAAGATATCCAGCAAGATGGGTCAAGATATCCAGCAAGCATCTGAATAAAAGACAGATTGCGAAGACACATCTAAGATATACCTATGAGTTGACACTACCAAAGTACATGAGATCACCCGGGAACAGTATCTAGAGTAAGGAGAGCAATGTGCCAAGAAGAAAACACTAGAGGATAAGGAACACAGTTTGCATGGTGAGGTAGAGGCAGGAACCAGAGTGTAGCAGGTCAGAATGAATGGGAGCTAAACCAGTGGGGATAGTAAATGCAAATTACTCTAGGAAGAGCCAGGAATGAGAAAAAGAGAAAACATTAGATAACAGGCTAGAGAAGAATGTGGAATAAAGGGAAAGTTTATTGGCCAAGGGAAAAGAAAGCAGTCAAGTAAGGAGAAAAAGATGAGATGGATGATGGAATGCTAGAGGATGAACCGATAATACTATTAAGTAATTATTATTATTAGATAACTTTTATGAGCATTTACTATATTCCAGGCTCTCTAAGTAGTACTTAGCATTATAATCTTATAAAAATCAGTAAAAAGCTACTAAGGTAGGTTTGATTGTCCTATTTTCACAGAGAAAGATGAAGTTTAGAGAAGTTAATCAATTTATAGTAAGTGTCAGAATCAAGAATGAACTCAAGCTTGTTTGACTCCAAAATCCGTGCTTTTTTAAAAAATATTATTTTTTCAGCTCTTATTGAGTCAGTCTGTCTAGAAAACCTGTGCTTTTAACCACTTCAAAATAAGCTATTCTAAGATCAAAGGTAAGTAAAATGGCCTTAAACTGGAGTAGGGGAACCCCATTTTCTGAAATGGGAGGAAAGGAGGTGAGAATGGTTGTGAACACAGATAACCTTTTAGATTATGCAGAAAGTATTCATAGTAGGAGATCATACCTTTTGGCTTCACTTTTGTTGAGTAAGTACGAGGCAAGGTTATCTGCTAAGAGTAAGACAGGTGAGTACAGAAAAGGCAGCTTTGAGGAGAGTGACAAAGATTCAGAGAAACTTTGAGAGGAATGAAACAAGTAGCTGATTAAGGTCAAAAAAGGAATAATTCAGTGAGTTGAGGGTTAAACTCATGGCGTTGGCAAAAAACTACACAGCTGTGTGATTTTCTACAGTAGCCTTCAGGCCTCTGTATTAGTAGACAAACTATAGCAATGATCCAAGTATGGACTTATATATATATGAAGGTAAACGAACAAGAGGGTGTAAGAAAGTAAGTTGGATCCAAGTATCTAGATCAAGTAGAAAAGGAAAGAGTCAAGCACATTAGGAGAAAATGCCACAATATCCTTTGGCTATTACAAATGGTTACTTGTGGAGACAAATGTAAATTCAGAGTTTAGAGACCATATTCATATGACTTACGAAGCCACTACTGAAAACAGAGAAGTTGGGCAGTTAGGACTGAGAATGGTATGTATAGTGGAAATGGATGATTAAAAAAAAAAACAAAAAAACCCAAGATTGCTGTGAAGTGGAACTTTAGACAAGGAAGAGAAAACAAGCAAAACTTTTAAGTTTATATGGTGGGGAGGGGAATGGAAGAAAAGAGAAACAGATACATACCTTTAATATTTCATTGTGGCCTCCTTTTGCATTGACAAAGAAAGCTTAAACAGACTTTCAGAACAAAATTACGTCTTTTGCAGCAACATAGAGGCAACTAGAGGCCATCATCCTAAGCAAATTAACACAAGAACAGAAAACCAAATACCACATACATGTTCTCACTTCNTAAAGAATATTGGAGAAAGAAGAGGTTTAGGAAAGGGGCAGAGGATGGGGAAAATGATGAGCTCATTTTGAACACACTAAGGGCCTGAGGGACAGCCAGCAAGATGGGTCAAGATATCCAGCAAGATGGGTCAAGATATCCAGCAAGCATCTGAATAAAAGACAGATTGCGAAGACACATCTAAGATATACCTATGAGTTGACACTACCAAAGTACATGAGATCACCCGGGAACAGTATCTAGAGTAAGGAGAGCAATGTGCCAAGAAGAAAACACTAGAGGATAAGGAACACAGTTTGCATGGTGAGGTAGAGGCAGGAACCAGAGTGTAGCAGGTCAGAATGAATGGGAGCTAAACCAGTGGGGATAGTAAATGCAAATTACTCTAGGAAGAGCCAGGAATGAGAAAAGAGAAAACATTAGATAACAGGCTAGAGAAGAATGTGGAATAAAGGGACAGTTTATTGGCCAAGGGAAAAGAAAGCAGTCAAGTAAGGAGAAAAGATGAGATGGATGATGGAATGCTAGAGGATGAACCGATAATACTATTAAGTAATTATTATTATTAGATAACTTTTATGAGCATTTACTATATTCCAGGCTCTCTAAGTAGTACTTAGCATTATAATCTTATAAAATCAGTAAAAGCTACTAAGGTAGGTTTGATTGTCCTATTTTCACAGAGAAAGATGAAGTTTAGAGAAGTTAATCAATTTATAGTAAGTGTCAGAATCAAGAATGAACTCAAGCTTGTTTGACTCCAAAATCCGTGCTTTTTTAAAAAATATTATTTTTTCAGCTCTTATTGAGTCTGTCTGTTTAGAAAATCTGTGCTTTTAACCACTTCAAAATAAGCTACTCTAAGATCAAAGGTAGGGAGAATGGCCTTAAACCGGAGTATGGGAACCCCATTTTCTGAAATGGGAGGAAAGGAGGTGAGAATGGTTGTGAACACAGATAACCTTTTAGATTATGCAGAAAGTATTCATAGTAGGAGATCATACCTTTTGGCTTCACTTTTGTTGAGTAAGTACGAGGCAAGGTTATCTGCTAAGAGTAAGACAGGTGAGTATAGAAAAGGCAGCTTTGAGGAGAGTGACAAAGATTCAGACAAACTTTGAGGGAAATAAAACAAGTAGCTGATTAAGGTCAAGAAAAGGAATAATTCAGTGAGCTGAGGGTTAAACTCATGGTGTTGGCAAACTACACAGCTGTGTGATTTTCTACAGTAGCCTTCAGGCCTCTGTATTAGTGGCAGATAAACTATAGCAATGATCCAAGTGTGGACTTTTATATATATATATATGAAGGTAAATGAACAAGTGGGTGTAAGAAAGTAAGTTGGATCCAAGCATCTAGATCAAGTAGAAAAGGAAAGGGTCAAACAGATTAGGAGAAAATGTCCAGGATATCCTGTGGCTATTATAAAGAATTACCAGTGGAGACAGATGTAAATTCAGAGTTTAGAGACCATATTTATATGACTTATGAAGCCACAACTGAAGATAGAGAAGTTGGGCAGTTAGGAATGAGAGTAGTATGTATAGTGGAAATGGATGATAAAAAAAAAAAATCACCAAGATTGCTGTGAAATGGAACTTTAGACAAGGAAAAGAAAACAAGCAAAAATTTTAAGATTATATGGTGGGGAGGGGAATGGAAGAAAAGAGAAACAGATACATACCTTTAATATTTTATTGTGGCCTCCTTTCACATTGACAAAGAAAGTGTAAAAAGACTTTCAGAACAAAATTATGTCTTTTGCACCAACACAGATGCACCTAGGGGCCATCATCCTAAACAAATTAATGCAAGAACAGAAAACCAAATACCCCATGTTCTCACTTCTAAGTGGGAGCTAAATATTGGGTACTCACCAACATAAAGATGGCAAAAAACGAAACTGGAGACTACCTGGGGGCAGGGGAGGGGAGAAAGTGGAAGAACTGAAAAACTATTGAGTACTATGCACCTGGTACCTGGGTGACAGAATCATTTGTATACCAAGCCTCAGCTCCCACAATATACCCAGCACAAATACCAAATCTACAATAAAATAAAAGTTGAAAAAAAAAAAAGACTTTTAAACTACACACATACACAAAAGTAGCTGGAGAATTCATTTACATCCAAGATAAACACAAATTCTGGCAAGATTATAGAGGATCCAAAAAGAATGCAGAAGCAAAATGCAATTTCAAATAGCTTTGCAAATAAAATGGAAGGCGCATAGCTTCTTATTAAAAACGAGACTTAATACTTTCAGAATTGTACAGAGTAAAATCTTGACTTTAGGACTTAAGAGTGTACTCTGGAACTGATAAGTCTTAATGACTGTATAGAGGGCTCAAAACATGAGTTAGATCACAGTTGCTTTTATAAAAGTGACTTCTGGGTTGAAAATTAGCTACTGTTTAAAAAAAATGGCCATCAGCAGGATAGTTATTAAAGAATTAACTATAAAAGACACCTTTCTTGGATCATTTATTCACCCTTTTAATCATCTAACAAGTATTTATTAGTGTCTAATATGTGCCAGGTCCAAAGGACAGAACGGCAAACAAGAGAGCATGAATGCTACTCTCAAGGAGTTTATAACCTACGGAGGAGATAAACCAGTAATTACAAAACAATGTGACTGTGTTGTTACAGGGGAAGTAGGTGAAGGGTACTATGGCAGTATGTATAGGGACATCTAGTCCAGTCTAGGGGAAGCTTCTTGGATGTTCAAGTTGAGATCTGAAGGCTGAAAGGGGAGGGATATGAGGAAAAGGCCCAGAAAGAGAAAACACACTGTGTGGAAATCTGGAGGCACCACAGCATGGCCAGGTTAGGGAACTAAAAGAAGTTCAGGAAGTCTAAAGAATAAAATGGTGAAAGCCATAGCTGAAGAGAGAAGAGCCAGGGTCCCATCAATAAGGGACCTGATAAGAGCGAGGGTCCCATCCATAATGGACCTGAAAAGCCACGTAAAGGAGTGTGAACTTCATCCTGTGGCGCGGTGAGCAAGATTCAATATGTGACCTCTGATTTCAGATTTCATTTCAAATAAACCTTTCAGTTAATACAACACAGAAAAAATGAGGGGGGAGGGGCACAGGGGGCAATGGTGGTGTTTCCAAGGTAACCACACCTCTCTAGAGAAGTGTTTTTTATTAAATAAATATTCACTACAACTCTACTATGTGCCCGCAACTGATCTAGATGCTGGTGAATACAGGAGAGAACAAGAAAGACAGTGTCTTGGACTTCATGGACAGATAACAAACACATGAAAATACAAATGAACTATAGCAATAAATGCCAAGAAGAAAATAAAACATGGAAATGAGGAAGAAGGCAGCCGAAATGGAAAGCCACTTTGGCTGTGGGCAGGGTGTCAGGTAAAACCTTCCTAAAGTGACATTTTTACTAATGCCGAAATGATGATAAAGTAGCCACATAAATATTTGAACAGAGAACATTCCATGCAAAGGAATCTTTGGGTCTTTCTTCCACATTTGTAAAGAGCAGGTTTAACAATTAATTACTGCATGTGGATGCATGTGTGAAGTAAAAGTCTATGATTACAAGGCATACAAAATTAGAAAGCCACTTCCTTGGTTCAACGTATCAATTATAGCCACGCTAAAAATCTTAGAGGCTGCAATGCAAAGCCAATTTTCTACTGACATTCTTATCTTTATTCTAAGTGGGAAAAAAAAGACTAATTAAATATTGTTATTTTTCTTAAACTGGTACTAGAGTTAAAAACAACCCTGAGCTGTCACCAAGGGCACTGGGTAGTCTTAGAAAGGTTTTAAGCAGAAGAGTTATATGCCCAGGTTTTTTTACATTAATACATTTGAATACTATGAAGCCAATAAAAACAATAATTACGAAAACGATAGCAAAGGTGGTAAATTCAAAACATGAAAAAAAAAAAGATTGCATTAGAGTGATAGGATCATGGATGGCTTTTCCTTCTTTCTTATCTTCCTAAATACCGTAAAAGTTTTTGAAGAGAAAAGGACAATGCTCCGCTCTACGGAGACGAGTATTAGGATGAAGCAATACAAAAATTGAATCAAAGAACAAAAATTTAGTTCACTTTAAGCCCCAAAAGGTAACTGTTTCTGTTATTTGCCATTTGAGAGAAAGAACAAGCAAAAATAACCACCCCCACACACAAATCTTTAAATTATTGGAAAGACGAGGAGAAAAAGGAAAATAGGTAGTCTGAGCTTCACAAATATTAACAGTTGGCCAACAATTATTTATTGAATGCCTGCACTTGGAAGTGGGGATACAGCTATGAACAAGGCAGGATCTCAAAAAACAAAATCATAAACACATACATAAATGATGCCAGTGCTATGATAAATGCTAGGAAGAAACAATAATTAACAGTGGATTACATGGTAAAAGCAAGAGGCTCACTAGACGAAGCTTCTATTGAGCAGAGACGGTGTCTTATATGTTTGTACGCTCAGGGCTTTATATAATGGTCGATAAATGTTTGTTGACTGTACAAACAAATGAAGGTGACCAATGGAGAAATGAGGGTCAGAAAAACATCCGAAAAGTGTGGGTAAGTAAGCAGAGGATAAAGGATGAGGCGTCAGTGCAAAAACGAAATCTTAACTTTTAAGCATAGGTGTAACCTGATATTGATACTTTGCAGCAGCAAATTTCTCCACACCTGGATGCAGGATTTGACATCTAACAACAAAGCCTGCACTGACGTGTCCTCAGTATCCAGCCCTGATTGGCGCGCCGCACATCCGGCGCCCGGAACCACACAGGCTTCCCCAGCCCAGGGTCAGCGGCGCAGCCTGGAAGCTCCGAGGAGCTCTGAGGACCGCCGCCTTAACTGGCGGCGCCGGCTCTAAGCGTGGAGGCCGGCGGACCCCTTCCAAAAGTGGACCGAAATTCCAGGGATGGATGCCGGGTGGGGCCGCGGACGACCGCAGGCCAGCCTCCTGACAGCCGGGTCTGAGGGAACCGGAGGCAGCAAATCGCACACCCTCTTCGTGCTCTGGGTCCCGGGGTGAGTGGAGCAGGCCGCGTGAGAGAGGAGCGAGACCCCGAACCAGCCCGCACCGCGGAGGACCTGAGAGGGTGATTACGGAAAGGGAGGCGGGCGGGTGTCGGGGCAGGAGGCGGTGACTCACCTGGGAGGTAATCGTGATGCTGGAGTCGATCAGGAAACTCATGGCGAAGTGCAAGGAGGGCTGCTGCCTCCACTTCCCACTCCCCGAGGCCACGGCACGCTGGGGCCACCCGACTCTCACACATGCTGCCTTCTCCCTGGTGCCGCAGCCGGGACTACGGCCCTCCAGCCTGAAGCCATCAAGCTGCGCCCGAGCCAGCCAATCAGCGGCTACATCCAGAGCCCCGCCTCGGGCTCGGCGTGGGTGGGGCAGACGCTAGGCTGCAGCCGCCGAGGCCCCAGGGGCGGGGCTTATTAGGGGCGATACTAAAAAGCAGATGCAATGCGTTAACGTTTCTGAGGCTGAAGGAGGTAGGAACTGAGAGCTAAGTGGTAATTCTGTTTTGTAATGATCATAGCTAATAAGATAATGATAATTATAGTAAGTCAGGCATTGTGTCCTAAATGTTATAACTTACTTGACTCTGCAAATATGACTGCACAAAGTGAGGGAAGACTGGAAAGTCAGATGAGACATTAACAAATATAACTAACCAAATACATTTCTGTGACAACAACGAAAAGCACACCGTCTGTAGCAATTTAGCGATAATATTGTACAGCATATCAGTTAGGCCACAGGTGGAATACTGCACTCCGTGTACCACACTTTTAAGAGATTTTACAGGCCGGGCACGGTGGCTCACGCCTGTAATCCCAGCACTTGGGGAGGCCGAGGCGGTCGGATCACCTGAGGTCGGAAGTTCCAGACCAGCCTGACCAGCTGAAAATACAAAATTAGCCGGGCGTGGTGGTGCATGCCTGTAATCCCAGCTACTAGGGAGGCTGAGGCAGGAGAATCGCTTGAACCCGGGAGGGGAGGTTGCGGTGAGCCGAGATCGCGCCATTGCACTCCAGCCTGGGCAACAAGAGCGAAACTCCGTCTCAAAAAAAAAAAAAAAAAAAGAGAGAGAGATTATACAAAGACATATTGGAGCTCGCTCAAATGTGAGCCACCAGATAAGGGCTGGTGGAAGGAGGCGAAGAAAGATGAC
>NW_016812412.1:0-740 GCF_001698545.2 Rhinopithecus bieti | reverse complement strand
TGGATGAATTCATCACACAGATTTACACATTTGCTTTCTTTCAGCAGTTTGGTAGCACTGTTTATATGGAATCTGCAAAGGGATATTCAGGAGCTCCCAGATTCCTATGGTGAAAAAGGAAATAACTTCAGATACAAATTGGAGAAAAACTTTTTGACAAATGGTTTTGTGATGTATGTATACATCTCATAGAGTTTGAAATTTTGTTCATTGAGCAGTTCAGCGTCACTGTTTTTGTGGTATCTGATAGGAGATACTTGGGAGTGCATTGAAGCCAGTGTTGAAAAAGGAAATATCATCAGATTTAAGCTAGTAAGAAGGTTTCTGAGAAACTGCTTTGTGATGGGTGAATTCATCTCACAGAGTTATAGGTGTCCGTTCATTGAGCTGTTTGTTAACACTGTTTTTGTGGAATCTGCAAAGGGATATTCGGGAGTACATAGAGTCCAATGGGGAAAAAGCAAATATCTTCAGGTACAAACGTGAGAGAAGCTTACTGAGAAACATCTTTGCGAAGTGCACATTCATCTAATATAGTTAAACGTTTCTGTTGAGGGAACACTTTGGTCTCACTGTTTTCATGGTATCTGAGTAGGGATACATGGGAGTGCATTGAAGTCTATAGTGGAAAGGGAATTATCCACATATAAAAACTAGAAAGAAGCCTTCTGAGAAACTGCCTTGTGATATGTTAATTCATCTGACAGAGTTAAACAATCCTTTCTATGGAGCAGATTTGT
>NW_016812411.1:131817-136767 GCF_001698545.2 Rhinopithecus bieti | reverse complement strand
GCATATTTCAGAGATAATGCCTAACCGTGTGAGTGTGGTGGGACTGCAAATACCAGGTAATGATTCAGCATTCCCAGCCACAGCAGTGACTGTGGACATTTTACAGTTGTTCTGTAGAGAGAAATGCTATTTTCTGGAGCCACGGCCCTGAGCTGGACGGGCTCCGCCAGCATCCTGGTAAGAGTCATTGAATGATGGATGTGAGCATCATGATTTGCAGGTGTCCTGGTATGGCATCTTGTGTGTTTCTGAGGCATATGTCTCTGTATAAGTTTTCAGGTTCCCTGGAGGAAATCCCGACAAAAGGAATCACCATCAGGGGACATGTCTGCTATCTGGTTAGTGATGGTATTCGCAGTAAACTCACC
Organism: Rhinopithecus bieti; assembly: GCF_001698545.2. NCBI lineage: Eukaryota > Metazoa > Chordata > Mammalia > Primates > Cercopithecidae > Rhinopithecus > Rhinopithecus bieti. Next base: position 136,399 of record NW_016812411.1, on the reverse strand, counting down.
ACAGACCAGGCGATCTCCACCTATCTAGGTAAGTGAGGTTCCTTTGCCTGAACAGTTTACCATGTGATGGGCTAACGGCTATTATGGAAAGGAAGAGTAGTGACTCCCTGTTCTCCTCGCCATATGATCTTGTCGATTTCTGTCCTAGAGAGAATATAAGATGTATGTACTCTGTGAGTGTGGATTGATTGGCACGTACCCAGGGAACCCACGTGGCACTGTGCATCACAGAATTAACTTCAGTGGTGTTACAGGGAAGCCGGCCAGGGAAAGTGGCGTGTCCTACAATGGCCTAGAACTTGGAGGGCCCACAAGCATCCTGGTAGATTTTTGGCTCTTACAATGCTGATAGTGAGCAGGCGGCTTGCAGGGTTCTGGTGTTAAAAGCAGTGTCGATAGACACGTTGGTCACATATGTAGTGTCAGGCTCAGGCAGGCAGAGGACAGCCTTGAGGTCTGTCCACAAGATTCACTGATTATCATATTTGGTAGGGATTCAGGTATGAGATGATCATGGCTCTCAACATTGTAGTGACCATAGTATTTTGAAGGAATACGAGAAACAGATGATGGACATGTCCCTAACCGTGGTAATGCCCATGGGATTTTGTAGCTATAGGGTGAAAAGATGACAGTGGCCATATCTATGGTAATGTCTGTGGAATTTTTAAATATCCAGGTAAGACATGAGGGTTTCTACTTAGGAAGTGAACATAGGATACTGAAGGTATAAAAGTAAGAAATAATGATAAACCTAATCCTGTGGGAGACCATGGTATTTTCTACATATCCATATAAGAGTGGATGGTGACCCTAACTCGAGTATCAAAATTGGGTTTCCTCAGGTAGGCACGTAGGAGCTGATGATGTCCCTTCCCATATGAGTGAACATGACATTTTGTGGTATTCCGGATATAATGGCAAACCGAACCCCAAAATGACCATGAGGTTTGTCAGGGGCCTAGTAAAGAAAAGATGGTCCCCTTAACTGTGAAGGTTATGATGTAAATTATTCAATCACTAATTAAGAGATGACGGTGACCCTACCCCTCCAGTGAACAATGAATTTTGCAAATCACCAGGTAAGAGATAATGGTGTCTCTAAAAATGTGGTGAGCACGGGATTTTGAGGATATCCAATCAAGGAATAATGTGTTACTAGAAATGGTAGTCCCAAGGTATTTTACAGTTACCCAGGAAAGAAATGATGTGTCCTTAGCAATGGCATTTTATTTGGGTAATTTGTAGGTATCCATGTCTGGTAGGTATTTCTATATCTGGTCGGTCTCATGATCTTCTGTAGGTATCCACATGAGAGATGATGTGTCACAAATTGTAACCAAGTGCCAAGGTATTTTACAAGTATCTCACTTAAAGCTCCGGTGAATATAAGTTTTTGAAGATACCCAGTGGGGAATGATGTTGGCCTAAGCCGTGGTAATGCCCACAAGTAGTGCCCATATCTTGGTAACAGGTGGTGTGTGTCTAATTATGGTTATCACTATGGCTTTTTTTTTTTTTTTTTTTTGCAAATTCCAGCAATATAATGAAGACAATCTTAACCACTCTCATGAATATAGGATTTAGCAGGAATTGAGGAAAGAAATAATGTGGTCTTTAACCAAGTGGACATGATTAGATTTTGGGGATTTCTAAATAAGTGATCATGGTGTCCCTAACCATGGGATTTTGCAGGTTGTAGTCAACAGGTGGTGATGAATTTAACAATAGGCGCAAACATGGGATTTCTTGATACCCAGGTAAGACATGATGTGGTCCTTAAACATATTACAGACCATATGATTTTTTAGATATCTAGATAGCAATAATATGTCCTGAAATCTTGATGTTACCTTTTGTTCACATTTAAAAAGTTGCTTATTCTCAAATATTTGTGCAAGGCTGATTTCAGAGTATAGGAATGCACCAGCAGCCAGCCCAGTGGCTCACGCCTTAATCCCTATGCTTTGGGAGGCCGAGACGGGCAGATCACTTGAGGGCAGGAGTTCGAGACCAGCCTTGCCATCATAGTGAAACCCTGTCTCTACTAAAAGTACAAAATTTAGCTGGGCGTCCTCGCATTTGCCTGTAGTCCCAGCTACTCAGGTGGCTGAGGCACGAGAATCACTTGAATCCAGAAGGCAGATGTTGCAGTGAGCCGAGGTTGGGTCACTGCAGTCCAGACTGGGCGACAGAGCAAGTCTTTGCCCCCCTCACCACGCCCCCCAAACAAAGAAAGAGTAATGCACCAGAGTCATGAAATAATGATCTTACGACATAGGGCGTAGAAAGCAAAACCTCAGAAAATGTTACCATATTTCAAAAGACTTGTGGAAAATAATTAAGGACCAGGTAGCAGAAATTGTGATCAGAGGAAATAACGTAAGAATATACTTAAGTGCACAGTACATAGTTGGAGGGCAAACAGTTTATCCTTCTAAAACCATTACTATGATCAACAACAGACAAGAGACACTTTCCTGAAAGGTTAAATTGGTTCAAAATGAGCCACATTATCTACAATAGAAGAGACCATATGGAAAAAGTTCTATGGCAAGAGCTAATTAGTTAGTATACAAAAGATTCACGAAAATGCCCCAACTTTAGACACGTTAGATATTGCACACTAAAAAAAAAAACAAAAAAACCGAACATTTTGAAAGCTATTTTAAATTTAATTAATAGCTGAATGTCTCCTTGGCTACTAGTTGAATGATCATTATTTAGTCCCACATCTCTCTCACCATTTTGTTTGCAAACGATCTAGAAGACTTATTTCCTCGTCTATTTGACAGATGACCAAAATGGATCCTACAGTATGATCACGTAGGATAATGTTGCAAAGTATGACTAAATTATTTTTGAAGGCATTATTTTTCTCCTTTGATTTTCAGATTCTTTCTCATAATTTCTGAAACAGTGTCGACAGTGGCCTGTACCATGTCTTCATTGATGTCATTACTGAGATCACTCTCAATTGCTCTCGAACTTGTTGTTGGCCTTTCGTGTAGATATGAACTGTGACCTGGCGGATCTGACTGTTGTTGCTGCTGCTTCTGTTCCTGCTGATGCTTTTCAAAATAGTCTTTTATTTTCTTTGGCTCTTCCGAAGCAGGAGTTCCACATGATGTCCCTGGAAGATCTTGCGATGTGTTTCTGGAACTACCTTGCATGCTTAGCTCAATAGCCCTGCGGAGATCTTCATCTTCGCTATTGGTTTCTTGGCGACTTAGTTCCAGGGCCCTCTGAAAATCCAACTCGTCTTGGTCTGATGTTCCAGACTCATCACTTTCTTCTAACACTTTTTCAAGAACTGTTTTATAGACTCTATGGTCTTTTTCTTTGGCTAATTTTTTTCCATTAAGTTTTGGTCTATCCATCTCTTCAACACTGATGATTTGCAGCAGTTGGTCAGCTTCACAGTCTGGCAGATCCCCCTTAACAACAAATACAGAATATGCTTCCTGTTGCAACTGAGTCAAGAGATTTGCAAGGCATATATCTGATATTAATTCTGGACCCGCCAAGAGAGAATTCAAGTTAAACCAGTGTTTTCCGAATTTTCTGATAGTAAACCAGTGTTGTTTATAATTACATATAAAAGATCTTTCATTTATAGGATCAATCCCGAGCTTCTGATATTCAGGATTATTGAAATGGATGACCTCTAAACCCCAGAACTTCAAGGCGTTGCATATTACCTGAATGGAGAAGAAGCCGCTATCATCCATGTTTTCTGAAGGCTGCTGTAAAAATGCGCGATAGTCTTCACTGGTGACTCCTCCTTCTGCCATTCTCATCCTCTCTTCTTCATCTAGCTGATGTGCAATTGAAGCTAATTCCACAGGGCTAAAATATTCTCCTTGCAGCAGATTATTCAGGCAGTGCTGAGCACAAAGGAAGCCTTCTTGTTTTTCATGAAAGATGAAATCCATGTTGATTCTAACCGTGAGTTTTTGTATATATGCGGGGACATGTTATATGCCCAGCTATGGCAGTTATCTGGGCAGTTTGTAGATAGCCATGAAATAGGTGTTAGGTTTTCAAAGCTTATGAAGACCATGGGTTTCTGTAGGTATTTAAGTAAGGGATGATATGTCACAAAGCACTATTGTGACCAAGGTGGTTTTGCCAGTATCTAGTCAAGACCTGATGGTAAACCTAAAGTGAATATGGGATTTTGGAGTCATCCCATAGGGGATGATGGTGACTTGAACCATGGTAGTGCCCGTTGATTTTCAGATGTCCTATAAAATATAATGTCTCTCTAATTATGGTTGTCGGCATGGTTTTAGTAAGTGAATAAAGGTGAAATTTACCACAGTACTAAACAGAAGATTTGGCAGGTAACTGGGAAAGAAATAACATGGGCTTTAACCAAACGGACATCATGGGATTTTGGAAGTCTCTGGGTAATTTATGATGTCACTGACCACAGTAATATCCATGGAATTTTGAAGGTTCCACTCAATAGATGACAATAAAACTCATGGTGGCGATGAAGATGGGACTTTGCTGGTATCCTAGTTAGAGATGATGTGGGCCTTAAAAACATTAGTGACCAAATGATCTTCAGACATCT
>NW_016812411.1:120424-131311 GCF_001698545.2 Rhinopithecus bieti | reverse complement strand
AGTACTAGTCACCGTGGGACTTTTTGAGGTCCATGTAGAAGATGTATCCCTAACCACTACTGCTGCCATATGGTTTTGCAGGCTCCTATCAAGAGATAATGGTGAAACTCATGTTGGTCATTTTTGTAGGAATTTCATGGAATCTAGCTAACTAATTATGTGAACCTTAAACATAGTACAGACCATCTGCTCTTCAGACATCTCGGTAAGTGATGATGATGTCCTCAACATGTGTTGGTATCGTGTTTTGCAGGTATTCGGGTAAAAAAAAAAAGATACTGGCTCTACCAATAAGTATTGGAATCCATGAGACTTAGCTTAACCAGTTTTCTGGTTTAGAGATATTGCGTGTTTAACCTTAGGAGTGAATGAAGAATTTTCCGGTATCTAAGTAAGTGATCATAACTTTCGTCAAAACAGTAACGACCATGAGATTTTTATAGATGCCCAGACAATAAATGATGGTGCCTGTACCAATGTGTTGACCTTCAGGTTCTGCCGATATCCAGGTAGATTAATGAATTTGTAAAGATGGAAGTGACAAAAGTTATTTGCAGATGTTCTGCTAGAAAAAGTTGCATTCTTAAACACATCTGGCACAATGTGTTTTTTCAGGTTTCAGTCTAAAGATCAAGGTAACCCTAACAATGGGGATTAACATGAAGCTTTGCTGGTATCCAGGCAACTGATGATGTCAGTCTTATCACACAGAAGGCATTCTGACCTTCAGAAATTTACATAAGTGATGATGATACCTCTAACATTTGTGTTACCGTGTTTTTTGGGGTTTTGCAGATATTCAGGTAAGAATTTATAATGTTCCCATAATTCCTATTTAAGAATACACCCTTAGTGCTTACTAGTTCAGAGATAATGTTTTGAAATCTGGCTAAGACTGAGGGATTTGTAAGTTTCCAAGTCAATTTTCATAGTGTTTCTCATCTCGGTATTGACCATGGTATTTTTACAGGTACCGAGTCAAGTGATTATGACATATCCATGGTTTTGACCTTGATATTCTGCAAGTATCAAGGTAAAGTTGACGGTTCTCCTACTGCTAGTGACTCTCATGAGATGTTACATGGTCTAGGTAGAAAAAGATGTATCTCTAACCATGGCTGCCTTCATGGGGTTTTTTTTAGGTGCTGTCAGTGGATGATGCTGAAACTAACAATGATAGTGAACATGGACTTAGCTAAAAGAGAGGGAAAAGATGGTGTGAGCCTTTGCACTTTAGAGAGCTTCAAGATTTCAGTTATCTAGGTAAGCGTTGATGGTGCCTGTACCACTGTGGTTACAAGAATGTTGTTTTTATAAACAGGCATTCAGGTAAGGACAGTACTAATATAAAGGTGAGAAATGATGTGGCATTTATACACTAGAGACCCCAGTTTCAGATATCTAGGAAATTGATGATGGTGATCATAACTGTAATAGTTACCTGGTTTGGTACAGTTTTGCAGGGCAGAAATGAACTTGCTCCACTAATAAGAATAAGCATGCGATTTTCTGTATTCTTGTTTAGTGCTAATTTGTACTTAACCCTAGTAGCAGTTGAGAAACCTGCAGGTATCCAGGTAAGATATCACACTGTCTATCACCCCACTAGTGACTGCTGGATTTTGGCAGGTATTTCTTCAAAGGAGAGAGGTGTCTTTATTAGGGTTTAACTTCACACCTTTGGAACTATCCAGGTAGCATTGATGAGTCACAAAAAGAAGTGATCAAGGGTATTTGCAGGTGTCCAGGTAGCATAAGAGATGTATTAAACACATTTTCACAATATGCTTTTCAGGCTCCTTTCATGAGATTATAGTGAGCTTAACAATGGCCATTAATGGTGGACATTATGAGTATCTGGTAAGTGATGAGGTGTGCTTAATGCACAGCTGAAAACATTTGACCTTCATATAAGAAGGTAAGTGATGAAAGTGCCCCTAACACTTTTGCTTGCTTGTTTGTTTTGAAAAGACTGAGATAAGAAACCATAGTCCTTACCAATGTTAGGAACCATGAGTTCTTAGTTTTACATATTTTGGAAAATTTATCTTTAATCCTGTGGATATTGAGTCATTGCCATATCCAGATAATTTTCATGGTGTTCCTCACCACAGTAGTAACCATCGGATTTTTGCAGATATCCAGTCAAGAAAGAATGGTTTCATCTGGCAACATTGTTGACCTGGAGTACTACAAATGTCCAGCTAAAGTGTATATGTCCCATGATGATGGAAGTGACAAAAGTTATTGGCAAGTATCATGCTTTAAAAAGTGTCTTTTCACACATATTTCGAAATGTGTTTTTCAAATTCCTGTCAAGAGATGGTGGTGAACCTAACAATGGCTGTTAACATGGTAGGTGTTGATGTGGGTCTTTCACACTACAGAACATCTAATCTTCACATACCTAGGTCAGTGATGATGCTGTCCCTATTACTAGTATTACCATGTTTTTATTTTCAGCTATCAGGCAATGGCTTTACTAGTATAGAAGTAAGAACTAATGCGACTTTTATATAGTAGAGACCTTCCTGTTTTCAGATATACAGGTAATTAATGATGGTGTTGACAACTCTGATACTAATCTTATTTTTTGGCTGGTTTGCATAGAAGAAATTAATTTTGTCTAACAGTACAAATAAGCATGAGTGATTTTACTGTATTCTTATGTAGAGCTAATGTGTATTTAATAATCATAGTGTTAGATGGACTTGTAGGTATCCAGCTAATTTATCACATTTTTCATCACCACAGAATGACCATGGGATTTCTGCAGGTATCTATTTAAGAGAGGAAAGTGTCTCTTACTTGATTTTGACATTGGAGTTCTGCAAGTGTTCAAGTAATGTTGATTGATCCCAAAATGACAGAAATGACCAGGGGAATGTGCAGGTGACCAGGTATAATCAGATGTATATCAAATATAACATTTTTCATAATGTGTGTTTCAGGATTCTGTCAGGAGATTATGGTGAGCGCAATAATGGTAGTTGTTTTGGGACTGCTGGATTATAGGTAACTGATGTGGTAAGTTTAAATCCCAGCACGTCTACTTGATTTTCCTGTATCTAGGTAAGTGATTAATGATGTCCCAAATACTTGTTACTGTGTTTCTTTTTTCTTTATGTATTCAGTGATGAAAAGTTCTTACTAGTAATAGAATCCATGAGTTCTTTCTTTTCACATTTTAGGAAAAATTTGTATAACTTTGTGAGTATTGAGGGATTGTCACAGTAATTCTCATTGTGCTTCCCACCACATTCGTAATCATGGCATCTTTGCAGTTATCTAATCAAGAAATTATGATCTTTTCTAAAATGGTGTTTACCTTGGTGTACTACAAATATTCAAATAGAGTTGATGCGTCCAGTAATACTGGAAGTAACTTAAGGTTAGTTGACAGCATCGTCATAGAAAATAAATTGTGTCCTTTAACATGTATTTTCTAAAGTGTTTTTCAGGTTCCTGTCAAGAGAGCACAGGGAACCTAAAGATGGTGGTTAACATGGGATGTTGCTGGTGTCCAGGTAAGTGATGATGTGAGCCATAGTGGTGGTGTTGGCCTCTACTTATTGTTGTCAGTTTTTGGATTTTTTAAAGTATTCAGGTACGAAATGATAATCTCCTTACTGTTACTATTAACTCTATTGTTTGTTTTACATATTAATGTAAACTTATGTTCAGCCTAGTGAGTGTTGGATTTGCAGGTATCTACGTAATTCTTATGATGTCCTGCTTCTCAGATGTAACCCCGGGACTTCTGGAAGTGTGCAGTGAACAGAATGTGTTTTCACTAACAGCAGTGCAGACCATAGAATGTTACAAGTAATCAGGTAGAGTTGATGGGTCCTGCCATGGAGGAAGCCACCAACGTTGTCCTTAGCTATTCAGGAGGAAAAAATTGTGTGCATAGGAACATTGGTAGCAATTTGTTCTTCAGGTTTCAGTCCAGGGAGCATGATGAACTTCAAAATGGTCATTCACAGGAATTCACCTGGTGCCCAGATAAGTGCTGATGTGAGCCTAAACCACAGCACAGGCCATCTGATCTTCATGTATATAGGTGATGATGGTGTCACATTTTTTTGACTATGTGTTTATCGCAACTATTCTGCTAAGCACGAGATAGCCCTTAACAATTTGAGGAACCATGAATTTTCACTTTTTTCTTCTGTAGAGAATGTATGCTCAGCCCTTTTAGTGATGAAGAACTGCACATATCTAGATAACTATCGTGGTGTTCCTCCTCCAGTAGAATTCATGGGAATTTTGAGAGTGTAGTGAGGAAACGATGTTCTTATCTGACAACGGCACTTCCTTGGAGTACTTCAGATATTCAGGTAGAGTTGATGGTTTCTGCATGATGGCAGTGATCAAGGTTATTTTCAGGCATCCTGATAGAAAAGGTTGTGTTCTTCGACACGTATCTCAAATTATGCTTTTCAGATACCTGTCCAGAGATCGCAAAGGACCTAAATATGTTTGTTAACAGGAGACATTGCTGGTGTCCAGGTAAGTGATGTTAGGACATTGACTCATGAGAGATGTTCTGATATTCAGATATCTGAGCAGTTAATGATATCTTTAAGACACATATATTAACATTGTTTTTGGCATGTGTGCAGTTAGAGAATTAGTTCTTAACAATACTAGTAAACATAAGATTCTCCTATATTCTTATTTAGAGATAATGCATGTTCATCACTCAGAGCAACAGATGAATATGCAGGTATCCAGGTAATTTATAGTCTTATCTATCACCAGGTTATTGGTCATTTTGCAGGTATGCCTTCAAGAAAGGAAGGATTTTCTTACCATGGTTTGAACTTGGAATTGAGCAGGCATCCAGGTAGCATGGATGGGTCCTGAAATGATACAAGTGACCAAAGGACTTTGCAGGTGTTCAAGTATCTGAAGATATTTACCAAATGCATTTTCCACAATGTGTTTTTCTGATTCAAGTCAAGGCATCATAGTGAGTCTGAAAAGGGTATTTCCGGATATCAACTTTATTAATGTTTTACACAATATTAACTTAAACTTGTTTTCCCATTTATGCAGTTAAAATAAATATGCCTCTAGTAATACAAGTAATCAAGAGAATTTATTGCATGTCTTGACAGATAATGAGTAATGAACACTTACAGGGCTACAGAAATCCACAGACATCTAGATTAACCATATTGTGCAATACCATGAAATTAACAACTGGAATTATGCAGGGATCTAATCAAGAAAGTACAAGGATTCTTAAAAGGAATTTTCCTCAAATTTCTGCAAGTATCGAGGTACATTTAATGAATACGAAAATAATAAAAGTGACCAAAAAAGACTGGAGGTATATAGGTAGAATGATATGTGTACCAGTCACACTATTCACAATATATATTTCAGATTTACATTAACATATCATAATAAGCCTATCAAAACTAGGTAACATGGGACATTATTGGCGGAGGTAAGTGCTGATGTGGGCCTAAACTATAGCCCACAGCGTGGGACTGTCACAGAGACTAGTTCACTGATGACGTGTCCCTAAATGGCATCCCGCCATGACTTTTTCCCAGGTATTCAGTTGAGAAGTGATTGAGTCCTAACCAATCTCAGATAGGCTGGGTTTTCTAATTTTCTCTTTCACTGAAAGTGTATGCTGACCCTGTGAGTGTTGAGGGATTGCAGGTAACCAGGTATTTATCACTGTATTTCCCACCGCCATTGCTGCCCCTAGGTTTTGTGGAGATGTCCAGTTGTGAAATGGTAGTTTTCTACTGTCAGGGTCAACCTAGGATTACTGCAAGTATCCAGGTCTAGTGGTGTGTCCCATAAAGCTGGAAGAACTCAAGGTTCTTTGGTGGAGTCCTGGTCGAAAACCCCGTGTCCTTCTACATATATATTTTCGTGCCTATTTCAGCCCCCTACCATGACATCACAATGAATATGATACAGGTCTGGAGGTCAGCACTGATGAGGGCTGAAAGCAACACATGGGCCACGTGAGGTTCAGCTGTCTAGGAAAGTGATGATGGTGTCCATCCTTCCTGTTGTTCCCAAGATTTCGCTTCAGTTGTCCTAGGAAAAAATGGTAAGACTCCCTGGCATACTAAACCGTGAGTTTTCCCTCTGCATGTGACTAACCTGTGAGTGCAGTGGGACAACAAATACCAGGTAATGATCCGGCTTTCCCAGCCACAGCAGTGACCATGGACATTTTGCAGGTGTCCTGTAGAGAGAAAGGCTGTCTTCTGGGATCATGGCCCTGAGCTTGGGGACACCGTCAGCATACAGGTAAGAGTCTTTCAGTGATGGATGTAAGCATCGTGATTTGTAGGTGTCCTGGTAGAACAGTTTATGTGTTTCTGAGGCATATATCTCAGTGTATGCTTTCCAGGTTCCCGGGAGGAAATCCTAACTAACCAGAGACACGATCAGGGGACATGTCTGCTATCTGGGTAAGTGATGGTATGTGCTGTAAACTCACCACAGACCATTTGATTTTAACATATTAGGTCAGTGAGGTTCCTTTCCCTGAATGGTTTACCATGTGATGGGTTTATGGGTATTCTGGTAAGAAAGGGTAGTAGTTCCCCATTCTCCTTGCCATGTGATCCTGTTGTTTTCAGTACAGGAGAGAACGTATGAGGTATGTACCCTGTGAGTGCTGATTGATTGACATGTGCCAGGGAACTCACGTGGCACTGTGCATCACAGGAGTAACTGCGGTGGATTTGCAGAGAAGCGGGCCAGAGAAAATGGCATGTCCTACAATGGCCTAGACCTTGGAGGGCTTGCAAACATCCAGGTACAATTTTGGCTCCCACAATGATGATCGTGAGCAGGCGGTTTTCAGGGTCCTAGTGGAAATGCTGTGTCCATAGACACATTGGTCACATATGTGGTTTTAGGTTCCCTTGGAAAGGTCACAGGAAACCTCTTTGAGCAGAGGACTGTGCCTGTATTTAGGTGGGTGACGGCTTGGGCCTAAGCAGGCCACGGACTATCCAATCTTCCCATACACCGATCAATGCAGATGACTTTCCGGCTCTTGTCCCTGTCCTGCCATGGGTTCCTCGGCTCATTTTCTATTCTTTATTTTCTGCAATTATTCAGTTAAGAAATGATGCTTTGCCAACCAAGACTGGTAAGCATTAGTCCTTGCTGTGTTCAACTTTAGGAAATGTGCCTTGAACCTGAGTCCATGTTGACTGAGGAAGATGTGGGCGTCCAGGTAAATTATCCTACTCTACCAGATCACAGGATGAAATGATAGTTCTGACACATCCTCAGTCTGGAGTCAGTAATGGTGTGGGGTGGAAGTTGGAGTTCTGCCAGGATGTAGGTAAGGTCGATGGTTCCTAGATGACGGCAGTAACCAGGCTGTGTAGTGCGTGTCTTTTTCGTCTTTCAGGTACACCAAGTGGCATCCCGTCAGATGCATTTCTTTTGCTGCTGCTAGTCATGAAATCAAGGCTGGCCTGAGAATGACCATTCAGGGGCCCTGGATTGTAACCAGGTAATTGATCACATGAGTCCTATGCCAATACAGACCACCTGAAACTTCAGATTTCCTAGACAAAGAGGTCGCTCTCCTTGACACAGTGTTTTTCCCATGGTTTCCTGCAGGGGTCCCGTAAAGTTCTCTTTCTGTAGAGAAGTAGATGTTGTGACATTATCTCATGAAAGACATTCTGTGTTTCCTGCATGTAGATAAAATTAATGGTGGTTTTGAGTCTGGTAGAATAACCTTGTGTTTGGCATATGTGTCACTGGGAAAAAATAATTAGTGATTCCCAATGCCAGTAAGCATGAGATTTTACTGTTTGCTTATTCAGAGGTAAGGCTTTTTGTTTGTTTGTTTTTTGCAAATTTCACACTCCACACAATTGATAGATATGCCAGTGCCCAGATAGTTGATCATATTATCTGTCACCCCGATGTGGACTGTGGTGTTTCTGCAGGTATCCCTTGTAGGCTGTAGCCTCAGAGTTCTTCTGTTATCCAGGTAACCTTGATGAGTCGTGAAATGATGCCAGTGAACAAGAGTATTTGTGATTGTCCTTGTAGCACAGGTTGTGGATCAACCACAATATGTCTTTCAGATGTGTGTCAGGGCATCACAGCAGGCCTTTCAGTCCTAGGTAATGTAGGGCATTGCTGGGTGAGGTAAGTGCCACAGCCTGCAGCGTGGAACTGTCATAGAGACCTAGTTCAGTAATGATGTATCCCTACGTGTCTTCCCATCGTGATTTCTTTCTCAGGTATTTGGGAGAGAAATGATTGAGTCCTTACCAATCCCAGATAGGCCGAGTTTTCCCATTTTCTGTTTCACCAAAAGTATATGCAGAACCTTGAGAGTGTTGAGGGATTGCAGGTAACTAGCCAGGTATTTATCACTGTGTTCCCCACCCCTGTTCTGCCAATAGGATTTCTTCCAGTGTCCAGTCAAGAAATAATGGATTTCTGCATAGATTTTGACCCTGTATCAATGAAATTGTACAGATAGATTTGATATGTCCCATAATTGTGGAAGTGGCTAAGTTTATCTGCTGTTTTTCTGCATACCTGCATATCCCTCCCTCACTATAAGACTAAACACATTATAACTAAACTCTAAAACTCTAAAATAATGACTAATGCTTACCAGCATTGGTTGGGAAAATATAATTCCTTAACTAAATACCTGAACAAAATATGGCAACACAAAAATTAGGAAAACCTACATATCTGTAGATCACAGTGGTATTGATCTTGCATTATTACAAGTATCCAGGTAGAGTTTATGATGGAGTGACCAAGGTTATTTTCAGATGTCGTCTTGGTGGAAATGTTTGTGTCCTTTAGCACATATTTCACAATGTGTATTTCAGGTTTCTGTAGTGAGACCCTGATAAACCTAACAATGGTTGGTACGGCAGACATTTCTGTTATGCACGCAAGTGATGATGTGTTCTTTAACCACATCATAGACCATCAGATCTTCATATATCTTTTTTTTTTTTTTTTTGACATAGTCTTGCTTTGTCGCCCAGGCTGGAATGCAGTGGGGTGATCTCGGCTCACTGCAACCTCCACCTCCCATGTTCGAGCGATTCTCGTGCCTCTGCGTCCTGAATAGCTGGGATTACAGGTGTGCACCACCACGTCCTGCTAATTTTGTATTTTAGAGTTGGGGTTTTGCACGTTTGCCAAGCTGGTCTCGAACTCCTGGCCTCAAGCAATCCACCCACCTTGATCTCCCGAAGTACTGGAATTACAGGTGTGCACCACCGCGCCCGGCCAGATCTTCATATATCTAAGTAAGTGGTATACATTTACCTAAACTTTTTTAGCGTGTGATTTTTTCCGTAGGTACTCAGGTAAGAAATGATAGTCTTTACCAACTATAGCAACCATGTTATTCTGCTGTTTTATATTTTACAGAAAATGTATGTTTAGCTTTGTGATTGTTGAGCTATTTGCTATCCAAGGAATTAACGGTGGAGTTGCATGTCATAGTAGCAATTGTGGGTTTGTTTGCAGGTAAGTAGTAAAGAGAAAATGGTATCTCTAGCAGTGCTATAGACCTTGGAGTACTGCAAGATTTCAGGTATACTTGATGGTTCTTGCAATGGTGGTAGTGAGTAAGCTTAATTGCAGGGTTCTAGAAAAAAAGCTGTGTCTACATACATTTGTCATAATGTGTTTTTAGGATCCTGTCAAGAAGTCATGGTAAACCTCATCATGATCAAGAACGAGACTTTGCTTGCATCCAGGTAAGTAATGATGTAGGCCTTAAGCAAGCACTCAGAAAACAATCTAATCATCAGATGTGTAATTAAGTGTGGATGGTGCCTCTAACTTTTGTGTTACCATGGTTTTTTTGCAGGCATTCAGTTAAGAAATGTTTTCCCCACCAAGGCTAGTAAGCATTAGCCCTTATTATTTTAGAATTTAGATATAATGTGTAGTATCTAACCAAGCTGGGCAGAGTTGCATGTGCCTATAGTACGAGCTACTCTGGAGGCTGAGGCAGGAGGATCAGTTGAGCCCAGGAGGTCGAGGCTGCAGTGAGCTGTGATCACACCACTGCACTCCAACTTGGGTGACAGGACAAAACCCTGTCTCTTAAAAAAATAAAAAAGATATAATATGTGTTTAACATTAGTCTCTAAGGAGGGCTATGCCGGTATCCAGGTGAGTTATCCTACTTTTCCACATTATAGTATGATCAATGAGATTTCTCAGTCAAGCGATAATGGTTTCTCCAACATTGGTGCTGATCTCAAAGTTCTATGAAGATTAAGGTAGTGTTGGTGGTTCCTCTAATGAGGAAAATGACTGATACAAGTTGCAGGTGCCCCCTCCTTTTTTGCAGGTAAAACAGCGTGTTTCATTAAGCATATTCATTGTTGAATATGTTTCTTCAGGTACCAGTAGTCATGAAATCATAGTGAACCTAACAATGGTCATTTATGGGTTCTTGGTAGTAACTAGGTCAGTGATAAATTGGGTCTTACCACACTACAGACCACCTGTTGTTCAGATTTTTAGGTAAGTGAGTATGGTCCCTCTAACACAGTGTTACTGTGTTTGTCTTTTTCAGGCTTCCCAAAAGTTGTTTGGTAGTATACAGGCATGAGGTGGTGTGACTCCAACTCATTAGATGCCTTCGTCTTTTCAGTTATGTAAGTAATGAATGGTGTTTTCAAGACCGTTATATAAACCTTGTTTATGGCGTGTATGCAGTTTAAAAATTAAAGTATCCGTAATAGTAACAGGAACCATGAGTTTTCATGTATTTTCTTTTGAGATAATGTGTATATAACACTTGTACTAATAGACATATATGCAGGTATCTTGGTATTTTCTTTTTTTTTTTTTTTTTTTTTTTTTTTTTTTTTTTTTTTTTTT
>NW_016812411.1:111971-118540 GCF_001698545.2 Rhinopithecus bieti | reverse complement strand
TCATTGTTCAGTTCCCACCTATGAGTGAGAACATGCGGTGTTTGGTTTTCTCTTCTTGTGATAGTTTGCTAAGAATGATGGTTTCCAGCTGCATCCATGTCCCTACAAAGGACGCAAACTCATCCTTTTTTATGGCTGCAGACTATGACTTTTTTTTGCAGTTATCTTGTCAAGACGAGAATATGCCTCTAACTAGGTTGTCGACTTGGAACACCTGAATGTTTCCAGGTAGATTTGAAGGGCCCCATAATTATCAAGTAACCATAGAATTTTGCAGGTGTTCGCATAGTACATGCATTCTTAACACAATTTTTATCATGATTTTTTTTAAAGATTCGATTAAGAGATGATGGTGCTTTCTCTACTGTGGTTAAGGCCCATATCATCTCTTAACTGATTCCAGCAAAATCACAAATGAAATATTATTGTTAGTTAATCCGTCATCTCTTGATTGCTGTTTTTGCAGATGTCCACTCAAGAGTTACTGGTGTCTCTAACTACATTGTTGATCCTAGATACTTGCTAGTATCTAGGTAGATTTTATGGGTTTTTTTTAAGTTTATAGTGCCCATATGTCCAGGTTATAGGTTTGTCCTTAAGCACTGTTGTCTCTTTGGGTTTTTGTAAATTCCAATTAAAAGATTATTGAAAGCTTCTCTATGGTACTGAAGGCAAGATTTTGCTTGCATCCAAATACAAGATGATGTTAGTACCAAAGCTGATAATCCAGGTAAGCAGTACACGTGTTCTTAAGCCAACATAGTGACCAAATTTGTTTGCAAGTATTCTTGTAAGTTATGTTGACTAACCACCATAGCGACCAGGGAAATTTTGCAGATATCCTATTAAGCTATGAAGATGCCTGTAACTAAGGTGTTTTCCTCGGAAATGCGCAGGCATCCAGATAAGAGTTGATGGTGTCCCTAATCAAGATCATGACCATGGGATTTTGCAGTTAGGTAAGGAATGATGTGCCCCTACTGTGATGTTTATTTTGGCCTTTTTAGGTGATCAAGTTAGAGATGGTGTTTGTCTAATATATTAGTGACCATGAGGTTTTTGCAAGTATCTAATTAGAAGATGATGGTGTCTGTATATACAGTGCTAACCTCTGAATTTTGCATGTATCCAGATAAAAGTTGTTCTGTCCCTTACCATGTTAGTGGTCTTAGGATATTTTAGTTGTCCAGGTAAAGAGCGACGTGTCCTTAACAACATTAGTTACCATGCGATATTGCATGTGTCAGTTAAGAGATGATAGTGGCCCTAACCATGGTATTGACCATGAATTTTTGCAATTTTCCGGGATACAGATAGTGTTTCACTAGATTCAGTATTGACCATGTGGTTTTGTAGCCATCCTAACAAGAAATTATATATCCACAATTCTGTTTTTTATCCTCAGATTTATTTAGGTATTCTGGAAAGGGATAATGGTGTTCCTAACATTTACTGACCGTAGGCTTTGCAGATACCCAGCCAAGAGATGATGGTGTCGCTATCAATGTTGGTGTCCATGAGAATGAAAGAAAAATGGAATTTTTTGTCAACTCTATATTTTATTAAATTAATTCTAACATTAATATTACATACTATTCAGTCCTTTTTTTTTTTTTTTTTTTGAGACAGGGTCTCGCTCTGTCACCCAGGCTGGAGTGCAGTGACTCAATCATGGCTCACTGCAGCCTCGACCCCCCAGACTCAAGCAATCATCTCACCTCAGCTTCCTGAGTAGCTGGGACTACAAGTGTACACCACTATACCCAGCTAATTGTTGTATTTTTTGTAGAGACAGAGTTTCATCACGTTGCTCAGGCTGGCCTTGAACTCCTAGGCTCAAGCAATTCATCCCCAGAGTTCTGGGATTACAGGCATGAGCCACTGTGCCTGGCCCACAGTCATGTTTGATTATATCCATTTCTTTCTGTTTGATTTCTATGCAATGACATTTGTACCCGGAGTCTTAAGCTCATGTTTATTAAATATTTTAACATCTAAGAGTTACCAATATAGACATACATTATGTAAAATGTGGTTTTTCCTAAAGAAAACTAGGCTATAGATACAGTCATCAGAGGGTTAAAGGAGCCAAGGAAGAGGAATACTGGTGTGCATACTATGGATAAAAACATTTGTACTGTCACCATCCTGATATAAATAGATACTAGGTGATATGTTAGAAAAAATATGTGAAACTCAATGTAGATTAATGAGGGACTCGAATAGCACTTATTCAATTATTAATTTGGTTATTAACTTATTTAAATTACACCATTGAAACATAGCAAATAAGAGCTGGATAAGAACTTGATGATCAGCTAGTGCAACACCAGCGTGAATGAGAGCCTGCATGCGGAGAGGTTAATCACGGTCACAAGTTGCAGTGACGAGTGCTCTTTCCACTATCCTACTTTCTTTTTTTTTTTTTTTTTTTTTTGAGACAGAGTCTTGTTCTGTTGCCATGCTGGAGTGCAGTGTCGCCATCTCGGCTCACTGCAACCTCCACCTCTGGGTTCAAGCAATTCCCCTGCCTCAGCCTCCTGAGTAGCTGGGACTACAGGCACGTGCCACCATGCCCAGCTAAGTTTTTGTATTTTAGTAGAGAAGGGGTTTCACCATGTTGACCAGGATGGTCTCAATCTCCTGACCTCGTGATCCACCCACCTCAGCCTCCCAAAGTGCTGGGATTACAGGCGTGAGCCACCACGCCCGGCCTCTATTTTCTTTATTGAAAACCTGAGACCAATTGAAAAGCAATAAAACAATTGTTCAAGAGCTTCTTTAAATCAATACATTTCAGGAAATATATATCCAATTGGTCAGACTCCCCATCATGCACTTTGCTTTTTTGTTGAAATTCAAAGTAAAACTTTCTTTAAGGAAGCCTGGGTCTCAGTCTTAAACCCCTAGCTATAAATGTCTCCAACAAAGGGGAAGGGAAGCAGCCTAGTCTGAATTTTAATTCAGTGGGAAACCCATGACCTTCCATTCTCCTCTGATTTTACCATTCTTCTAGGATCCATTTCACAACTATTGTTCATCTGGGTGTAGAATCACTGCTTTGTATTTCAACACCATTGAAAATATGTCAGACCAAGACCCGTATATTATAATTCTGCTGGAAAAGAGAAGTTAAAGGGGTTAACCTGTAATAGTAGATTAAGATAATTATGGAAAAAGAAGGTTAAAGAAATGAGGGTTTAAAAAACTTTCAACAAGTTGCTCTCACCTCTGGGCCATCCACATAGTAGGTACTCAATATGTGTCAAAGTAAATGAATGCTTCTTTATGGATTGGCTCATTCAACAACCATTCTTTCTTTCAGCGTGCGATGGAAAGAAAGCTATCAACTTCATTCCTTAGACTTCCTGCAACACAGGTCACGTGTGAGCATGATTTAGATTCCACCATCAGATGTTCACATGTAACCTCTGTTGGAACTAAGCCATGGGTAGAAAGCCAGGGGAGTGGACATATATTTTACTGGCATGGATTATGGCAGGGGTACCATGGTTCTGGCTAGATATGTTTGAGGAGCTTGGAATTCATAAAACAGAGGCAAGTCAGAGCTAGAGATGTAGCTTAGGGTCAGATATGTTAAAGAAAACATTCTTTCATTTTCCATTTTGCCTTTTAGTTTTGAAAATTTTACATATAATGTCACAGGAATAAAACAAATTGAAAAAGAAAGAAAAAACCAACCATTATACCGTCTCTAAAATATATAAACACTTTATTTTTCCCTGTTATCAGTCATTACCCACATTTATACATATCATCTAGGGAACGTAAGGTTCATATAATTTTCTGATTTCTTTCCCTTAAAATGACATTGTAAATATATACACTCATATTTAATATATGGAAAAATGCAAAAATGACAAGGAAAATTTAAATGTGTAAATCTATGCATATAGAAGTCATTTTTTCATTTAACAGTAAGTACCTATAGGTAGTAGGTACAGTTTCCTGCTTTGATGATCAACAGTGAAGAAGCCACACAAAGTTCATGCCCTGAGGAAGATTACATTCTCTAATGGGTTCAGCTCCAATGATCCATACATTCTTGTGTCCCTGGGAGAGTCTCACCTTATTTCGTTGTCTCATTATAATTATTAATAGCTCTCACTCTCAAGGGTGTCTCAGTTTGGATAATACATTACATAGTCACCCTGGACATAATAGAGAATATAGAGGTGAGGACATGTATTAACTGCAGAGTAATAAGTGCTATAAAAATATCCTTTCCAGCTGGACACTGAAGATGAAAAAATAGAAATTTAAATTTTTTTTTAATTAAAAATAAATACCCTAAAGTAAGGTGACAGTAATTTGGGAAAAGGACTTCTTTCATTTGGGTGGTCAGGGCAGTTCTTTCTGAGGGGAGGAAGGAATGAATGACAAGAAGGAGCCAGTCAGATGAAGAGTGAAGGTGTAAGCATTGTAAGAACAGCAAGGGGAAGCAACATGTCCAGAGGACAGAGAGAGGCAGTGTGGATGAAGGGCAGTGTGCAGGGATGAAAGTGGCCCAAGGGGAGGCAAAGGCTAGTTTTTTAAGGCCCTGCCTGTCGTGAGGAGGAGCTTGGGTTTCCTTTGAAATGCAATGGACAGTCTTTAAAAGACAGCAAAGTGACCTCACTCACTTGTCTGTGCCAAATGTATTCAAACCCATAGGCCAGCAAATCACTCTCTGATGAAGCTCTCATATTTAAAAATAGTGTGGCTCCTCTAATAAAGCCACAGACACCAGGACTCTATGGAAAAGTATGTTTTTTACCAACACTGGAATGAATGATAAATTATTACATGACTTCAAGCTTAACATGAAGCTTAAAGTTCTCAGAAGCAGACGTATTTGTAACTTTCTCCCCTAAAGTATTGAAAGATAAAGTGCTGAATTTTAGAACTTTATAACAGACTCACAAATAAATGCAAGGCTTTATGAGTTTTATCAAGCTCTCCTCTTGTCATCAGTGACGTTAGTGAAGGACTATACAGTTTGAAGGTAGTTGGGACAAGTCTCCAGACAAGGGAGTAGCGATTTGGGACTAACTAACTGAAGAGGGAGGGAAGGGCAAGACGCCAGAAATCTGGTGGAGGACCTTGGTAGTAAGTATTCCAGCAGCTTCCAGATTGTTTCTGAGGCAATTTAAAGAGATGCAACTCAGAGGTGCAACTCTATCCTGCTAGGCTTGGTCTTCTAAGGCCCAGCACTTGGCTGCACAGGTTATGCACCACACCAGGATGCCAGGCTGTAGAAGCTAGATCGAGGGCCGAATTCCAGGTCACACCCTGCTCACCAAACCATGCCAGCTCAAAGGAAGGGACACCTCCTCAATTCAGCTCTGCTTATGAATTCTAAGCTCCTGATACACATCTGGTCAGAACCATGGTACCCCTCCACAATCCACGTCAGGAAAATGGATGTCTACTCCCTGCCTTTCTTCCCATTGTTTGGGGACTTTTCCTTAGTTCAGCTGAAGATGGGGTCCTTGTCATACTGCCACGAAAATTTAGGCTTGCAGATGATTTGAAGGGTGAGTAGGGCAGGGTTTTATTGGGTGAAAAGGAGAGACACCTAGTGAAGCAGGAGAGTGTGCTTCCTGCCCGTGGGCTTCCCAGGTACCACCAAGGAAGAGGAGAAGCAAGGCTCCTCTCCCCTGCAAAAACTGGAACTTCTGTGGCTCCACCCCACACTCCTTCCAGTGTGCAGGTAGGTCAGAGGCTCTGCCAGGGAGCCCTTCCCACCTGGCTGTCTCACCATGGCTCTGGGAAAGGGCTGTGCCCAGAGGGTGTTCTTTTCTATACGACAGGAAGTCTTTGTTTGTGCTCAGCAGTCCTGTGTTTAGGACATTTCCTGGGCTTTATGGCCTCTGACCAGTCATCCTTTACTGTCTAAATCTCTTAGCAGATGTACCCTCACCAGCTAGCCAGTTCTGTCTCCTGGTTCTCACCCTGGATATGAGCCTGTGTTGATTTCTTGTTTCAGCAACATCCGGGGCATAAAACAACATTTTTCATTATTTACCCACGTAAATAATCGGTTGCTGGAGGCTGCTCTGGAAAGCAGGACCCATACAGCACACATAGGAATGAATCCATCCAGCACTGCTCCTCCTTGGAGCCAGGAGTCCCATTAAGGCCTCCATCATCTCCTCTGTCACCATTTGGTACTTTTGGTTCTTTCTGTCTCCCTCAAGACTAGTTAAGACAGCTAATGTGTGGATGCAGTTTCGAAAACAATACTTTTCATAGCACTGGTTTGAGCTAATGGTGTTTTCATCTCAAAATGTTTTACAAACATTAATTAAGCTTATGTAGCTCCCTGCTGGGCTTAGGCAGAGAGAATGCCCAGAGAGAGAGAGTTTCCGCTTTTCCTCCAAGCCACAGAAAGTCCTCACGGAACCAGAAGGCCTGGGCTTTCAGCCCAACAGTCCTTTGCTTGAAGAGAACTTAACATACCTTTAAAACTTTCCTGATGCTCAGAAAATGAAGTCTTTTGTGATGCTTCATAAAATGAAATCCCTTGGAATGCTTTGGGGTTTTTTTTGGGAGTGGGGGTGGAGGGG
>NW_016812411.1:100126-111090 GCF_001698545.2 Rhinopithecus bieti | reverse complement strand
CCCCCCCGCCCCCTCCCGCCCTGCCCCTGGGACATCATTTTACAATGTCTAGACATTTTCAGTTGTCACCACTTGGGGAGGCGGTGTAAGGGTGGGCAGGTGGAGTGATACCGGCATCTAGTGGGTAGAGGATAAGGATGCTGCTATAAACATTGTACAATGCACAGGATGGCTCCCATCACAAAGAATGCTGTGGCAATGGTGCCAAGGTTGAGGAACCCTATTCTAAATCATTACCTTGTCAGAAACGTGTCTCCAAATCAAGTCGGAGTTGGTGGTATGTCATCCACACAGTTGACTCCAACCCACCCAACTCCAAGCAGGCTCAACATGGTGATGTTTCCCACTACTTGCTCTAGGATACCTTCATTAGGCCTGGAGACCCAACCTGTGCACAGACTCTAAACTCAAACATGAACCTAGCTGCATTATTGATTTTCTCACACAATTGTGGCCATGCTTATATTTTGAAGTGATCCAGGATCCTTTTACTTTTTCTTCTAGTTCATTGAGGTGTAATTGACAAACAAAAATCTTATATATTCAAGCTGTACGATGTGATGATTTGATATAGGCATACACTGTCAAGTGTTTATCACAAATTAACACATCCGTCGCCATATCTTATCATTTGTGTGTGTGTGTGTGTGTGTGTGTGTGTGTGTGTGTGGTGAGAACACTTAAGATCTACTCTTAGCAGATTTCAAGTAAACAAGAATGTATTATTAACTATGATCACTATGCTGTATGTTAGATCACCAGAACTTACTCATTTTATAACCGAAAGTTTGTACCCTTTGACCAACATCTCCCCATTTTCCTCACCTCCCAGCCCCTGGCATACTACTCTGCTTCTATGAGCTTGACCTTTTTTAGATTCCACATGTGAGATTGTAGGAAAGTTTAAATTTTTCCCCTGAAGTTTCAATCATTTGAGTTTATAAAACAAACTGATAATAGATTATCAGGAAAAACAGGCATACAGATTTTATTGTGTGCACATGTGTATGGAAGTCATACAAATTATAAAAACTCAAAGAAATGGCCAGAGGGTTAACACTTTTATACCATCTTGAGGTTACAGCAAGAACGAGGGCTTGGATTATAGCAAAACGGGTTGTGGTGGCAAGACAGGTTATGGAACTGAGAGAAGAGGAGGCCTGGCTAGTAAAGGTGGTCTTGTTATGCAGATGAAATCTTACAGGAATAGGCCCTCAGAGAGAAGAGATGGGAGCCTGTGATAAATGTTTCTACAGGGCCTTTAAAGTGTCAGACTCCCAGGTGATCCTTCCTAGATCCAGGGGCAGAAAGTGGGTGGTGTTTCAAAGAATACCTGATAGCCATCTGTCGTTTACTTCACTTTACTCCCTCTACAGTTGCAAATCTCCTTCACACAAGATAGCTTTGCAGGCCACCTCTGTCGGCAGGCCCTCTGAACAGCCACCTCAAAATATGTCAAAGTACATACATTAATTTTTTTTTAATTTCAATACCTTTAGGGGTACAAGTGGTTTTCGGCTAAATGGATGAATTGCATGGTGGTAGTCTGGGATTTTAGTGCATTCATCACTTGAGTAGTGTACATTGTATCCAATTTGTAGTTTTTCATTCCTCATCCTCCTCCTACCTCCCTTCTGAGTCTCCAATGTCCTTTATACCTGTATGCCTTTGCATACCCGTAGCTTAGCTTCTACATATAATTGAGAATTTGGTTTTCCATTCCTTAGTTAACCTCTCTTAGAATAATGGTCTCCACTTCCACTCAAGTATATATACATATATATATCACATATTGTTTTTCCACTCATTGGTTGATGGGCACTTAGGCTGATTCCATTCCTTTGCAATTGTGAATTGTGCTGCAATAAACATATGTGTGCAGGTGTCTTTTTTATAAAGTGACTTTTTTTCCTTTGGAAAGATACTCAGTAGTGGGATTGCTGGATTGAGTGGTAGATCTTTTAGTTCTTTGAGAACTCTCCATACCGTTTTCCATTAGAGGTTGTGCTAGTTTACATTCCCACCAGCAGTGCATAAGCATTCCCTTTCCACCACATCCATGCCAACATCTATAGTTTTTTTGAGTTTTTAATAATGTCCATTCTGGCTGGGGTAAGGTAGTATCTCACTGTGGTTTCGATTTGTGTTTCCTTGATGATTACTGATGTTGAGCAGTTTTTCTTTTCTTTTTTTGAGACAGAGTCTCGCTCAGCCACCCAGGCTGGAGTGCAGAGGCACTATCTCGGCTCACTGCAACCACCGTCTCCCGGGTTCAAGAGATTCTCCTGTCTCAGCCTCCCAAGTAGCTGGGATTACAGGCACCCACCATCATGCCCAGCTAATTTTTGTATTTTAGTAGAGTCAGGGTTTCACCATGTTGACCAGGCTGGTCTTGAACTCCTGACCTCAGGTGATCCACCCACCACGGCCTCCCGAAGTGCTAGGATTACAGGTGTGAGCCACTGTGCCTGGCCGAGCATTTTTTCATGTTTGTTGGTCATTTGTATATCGTCTTTTGATAAATATCTATTTGTGTCGTTTGCCCACTTTTTAATGGATTATTTGCTTTTTCTTGCTGATTTCTTTGAGTTCCTTGTAGATTCTGGATATCGTTCCTTTGCAGGATGCATAATTGGCAAATATTTTCTCCCATTCTGTAGCTTGTCTGTTTAATCTGATAATTTTTTCTTTTGCTGTGCAGAAGCTTTTTTGTTTAATTAGGTCCTATTTGTTTTTGTTGCATTTGCTTTTGGGGTCTTAGTCATAAATTCTTGGCCTAGGCCAGTGTCCAGAATAATTTTGCCTAGGTTTTCTTCTAGAATTTGTATGGTTTCAGGCCTTAGATTTAAGCTTTTAATCCATCTTTGTTTGTTGGTCTCACTCTGTTGCCCAGGCTGGAGTGCAATGGCACAATCACATTCACTGCAGCCTCGACCTTCCCAGGCTCAGGTGATCCTCCCACCTCAGTTTTTGTATTTTTAGTAGAGACAGGATTTTGCCATGTTTCCCAGGCTGACCTTGAACTCGTGGACTCAAGCGATCCAGCTACCTTGGCCTCCCAAAGTGCTAGGATTACAGGCATGAGCCACTGCACCGAGTCAAGCTATTAATCCATCTTGAGTTAATTTTCATATATGGTGAGCAATAGGGATGCATAATATTTTGTTGTGAGATATTTTGGTTTCTTTCAGATCATACAGTAACTGTTTGTGTCTAGTTTATTTCACTTATAATGTTTCCCATATGAATGGCAGGATTTTCTTCTTTTTTTATGATCATATAGTATTTCATTGTTTTTATTTTATTTATTTATGTATTGACACAAAGTCTCACTCTGTCACCCAGGCTGGACTGCAGTGGTGCAATCTCGGCAGACTGCAACCTCTGCCTCTCAGGTTCAAGCAATTCTTGTGCCTTAGCCTCCCGAGTAGCTGGGATTACAGGTGCCCACCACCACGCCCGACTAATTTTTGCATTTTTAGTAGAGACAGGGTTTCACCATGTTGGCCAGGCTGGTCTCGAACTCATGGCCTCATATGATCTGCCTGCCTCGACCTCCCAAAGTGCTGGGATTACATGAATGAGCCACCACACCTGGCCTCATTGTATTTACATAC
The DNA here is from genome assembly GCF_001698545.2 of Rhinopithecus bieti. Taxonomy (NCBI): domain Eukaryota; kingdom Metazoa; phylum Chordata; class Mammalia; order Primates; family Cercopithecidae; genus Rhinopithecus; species Rhinopithecus bieti. The sequence goes on along the minus strand of NW_016812411.1, from coordinate 107,473 downwards.
CACGTTTTCTTTATTCATTCATCCATTGACAGATACTTAGGTTGTGTCCATATCTTGGCTATTATGAATAATGTTGCAATGAACATGGAGGCTCAAGTATTTCTTGGAGATACTGATTTTATTGTAATAGCAAACACATCGATCAGTGGAACAAAATAAAAAGCCCAGAAACCCACACATGTACAGTCAACTAGTCTTTGATAAGTGTGCCAAGAATACATGATGGGAACAGAACAATCTCTTTAATAAATGGTTTTGGGAAAACTAGATACCCTCATGCAAAGAATGAAACTGGGCTTTTATCTCACATTATATGCAAAAAATAACTCAAAATGGATTAAAGACCTAAAACCGTAATACTCCTAGAAGAAAACACAGCAAAAGCCTTCCTTGACATTGGCAAAGGAATTTTTAGATAAGACCCCCAAAACACAAGCAACATAAGCAATGAACAAGTGAGACCACATCAAACTAAAAAAAAGCTTCTGCACAGCAAAGGAAACAGTCAACAAGGTGAAACGGCAACCTCCAGGCTCCTTTTATTCAGAAAGGCATACACATTTCTGCTCAGATATTTTGCCAGTTCATTTTATTTGAGTAGAAACAAAGTCAAATGCCACATAAAGGAAAGCCCCCTCTAATGAACCCTCTGAAGCACATCATGTTAACTTGCCCATGCTAACTAATGTTGAGAAAGGGGAAGCTTTGCATTTTTTCCTTTGCCCCTTGTTACAAAATCATCTGTTGACCTACAACCTGCGTTCTGCTTAAATGAACATGTGTGGTGATCTTTAGAAAATGCAGTAGAGGAGAGAAAGGTGTCACAAGGGGAAAAAGATAGATATAACTTAAACTGCATGCATAGAAACCCTCTTTTTTCTTTACAAGTTTTACTATGAAGCAAAAATATTGAGAGATAGTAACTTCAATAAAAATTACAATCAAGTTAAACGATCTGGTGCATTCATCACTTGAGTAGTGTACATCCCTGTTTGTATTTTTCATTTCATTTCCATTAAGATTTAGTACACAACCTAAAATACAAAGACAAGTAGGACAAAAGTGCTGCCTTTGAGTTCAGTTAACCATGGGAAATAAGTAATAAAACAACTCAGACAGGAAGTATAATGAAGGTTACCAGGGACTGGAAGAGAGGGGAAGAGTTATTGCTTAGTAATAGAGTATTTGGGGTGATGAAAAAGCTTTGGAAACAGATCATGGTGATGGTTTTACAACTTTGTGAATGTAACTAATGCCACTGAGTTGTACACTTAAAAATGGTTAAAATCACAAATTTTATGTTGCACATATTTTATCACAATTTCTAAAATCAGAAAACCTTCAACTATCTGTGAAGTGTGACAACAGCTATAGATGAGATACACGTTAAAGATCTTGAGTAAATAAGATAAATAATCTTTTAAAAGCAAAATGTATTGAGTTTCTACTTTTTCTTAGGTACTCTACTAGGCACTTAATATTCAGTGTCTCAGTCTGGCTCCAGGAAGCAGACACCAAAATGAAACTAGAAATTGAACGTGCAGCTGGGCTCAGTGTCTCACACCTGTAATCCCAGCACAATGGGAGGCCGAGGTGGGAGGAACACATGAGCCTAGGATTTGAAGACTAACCTGGGCACCATAGCAAAACCCTGTCTCTATAAAAATAAAACACACACACAATTAGCTGGGTGTGGTGGTGCCTGCCTGTCATTCCAGCTACTCAAGAGGCTAAGATGGGAGAATCGCTTCAGCCCAGGAGATCAAGGCTGCAGTGAGCCATGATTGTACCACTGCACGCCAGCCTGGGCAACAGACTGAGACCCTGTCTCAAAAAAATTTAAAAAAAGAAAGAGAAATTGGGTGTGCTAGAGATGTATTGGGAGAAACACCTGTGCAGGATAAAGGGGACTACAGGCATGGGACACCACGCCTGGATAGTATTTGTATTTTTTTGCAGAGACGGGGTTTCACCATGTTGCCTTGGCTGGTCTTGAACTCCTGGGCTCAAACAGTCCTCCCGCCTTGACCTCCCAAATTGCTGGCATTACAGGCATTATAGGCATCAGCCACTGGACAAAGCCAGATTGTTCTTAAAAATATAATTGCATTTTTGAAAAATAAAAAAGTTTAATCTTCCATTGTCAAAAATTTGGAGACTATGGGAAGTAGTAAAAATAAAGTCAAAGAGATTACTTATGTTGATTATATATATATAATAGACTGCTGCATGCATTCTAGGCCTTTATATGCTCTGGGGTTTTGTCTTTTTCACCTGACCTATTATCTGCAACAATTTGTGTTCTTACATACGATACAGTATTCTTTGAAGGCATGGTTTGTAATGGCTGCATATTGTTCATAACAACAATAATTGTTTTAAGGACAAGGTGAAGCACACCAGAAGGAATTCTTTAATTTACTTATTTTAAAGTACTATTTATTGAGTACTTACTACATGTCAGGCACTGTTTGAGGCACTAGGAAAACAACTGTAACAAAATAGATAAAGTCCCAATATCTGTCAACAGGTAATTGAATAAGCAAATTGTAGTATATCCATACAATAGAATATTATTCAGCAATAAAAAAGAACTAATTACTGATACATACAACATAGATGAAACTCAAAAACTTTATGCTGAATGAAAGGAGTGACACCAAAGACTACATATTGTATGATTGCATTTATATAAAAATCCAGATAATTCAAAGAAGTCTACAGTGACAGAAAGCAGATCAGTGATTGCCAAGTGGGAGGACACGGAGAGGGGGAAAAGAAGTATAAGGGACATGAGAAACCTTTTGTGAGTGATGCGTTCATGAATGTGTACATATGTCAAAACTTTAAATATGTGCAGTTTACTGCGTGTCAATGATACCTCCGTAGAGCTGTTTAAAAAGTGATGGGAGTACAGTGAGGGCTGAAGAAGTGGTAGATAAGCATTCTGAGCAGAAGGAAAAGCACATACAAAGAAATAGAGGCATTTTGTTTAATAAGCCCATAGGACTTACCATCTATGAGGCAATGTTCCAAGAGTTGTATAAATATTACTTCATTTTATCCTAACAATATCCCTGTGAGATAAATACTATTAATGCCATCCTTATTTTGCAGATAAATTGAGACACAGAAATAGTAACTTGCCCAAAGGAACAGTAATTGTCAAAGCTGGACTTTGAATCCAAGAGCCTAGGTCTAGAGTTCGTAGTCTTAATTACTACAACATGCTGCCTCTACATGTCTGGGGACATATTTGGTAATATCTTTGTGTATATTTGAAAAGTCACATGACTGTAGCCAAAAGTGAAGAGGGAAGAGAGGGAGGGGAAGACCTTAGAAATGCAGGTTGAGGTAAATTAATTTAAGTATGTGAAGTTCAGGCCATATGTTGGAACCCTTCNTTTTTTGAGACAGAGTCTTGCTCTATCGCCCAGGCTGAAATGCAGTGGTGCGATCTTGGCTCACTGCAATCTCCGCCTCCCGGGTTCAAGCAATTCTGCTTCAACCTCCCGAGTAGCTGGGACTGCAGGCGCGTGCCACCAGGCTAGGCTAATTTTTTGTGTTTTCAGTAGAGACGGTTTCACCGTGTTAACTGGGATAGTCTCGATCTCCTCACCTTGTGATCCGCCCGCCTTGGCCTCCCAAAGTGCTGGGATTACAGGCATGAGCCACCTCGCCCGGCCAGGTTCCTTTTTTATCCACTTGGGGAGATGCAGACAGAAGGAGAAAGACCAAAGCACAAATCCTCCCTATCAACAGTTACAGAACTGCTGTTGCTTTTCTCTCTGGCTTTAACAGAGATCACCTACAAAATCTTATTTGGGAAAGCTGAATCTGGCTGCCAAAAAATCCAGGGCTTGAAGCTAAATCTCTAAAGTCATGGATTGTCTTGTTGTGCACTCCATGCCAGTCAGAACTCACTGATGTGTAGAGACAGCTCACATCTTACCATTTCACAAACTCATCAACAGCACGTCTATCTCCCCAGGGCTCTGCACATTGCCAGAGAATCCCATCACCCTGATTTATTTCCTTTCTCTCTCCTTCCTCCTTCCTTCATTCTAGACCCTCTAACTGCTCCGTAGACTCCCCTAGACTCTTAACCAAGCCCCCCACTCCCAAAGAACTGGTTTCCAAAGATGCCTTGGAGACAGTATTCCCAGTTCCACAGTAGATTACAGTTTTTTGTTTCATTTTGTGTTTATCGGCAAAATGACATATAGGTCACTTCAACTTGTGGAAAATTCCTGATCCACTACAAGTAGATTCAAATAAATCTTTCAGAAGTAGGAAATCTTGTTACAAGCTATCCTCATGCACAGTGAACAGGGAAAGGAAGTGGCTAGAACAAGAAGTCTGCTGGAAGGGAGAAATCCAGACTACTAGTTCTACCACATCACCAACTTTCTGTGGACTCACAGCCAGGGAATTCTTCTTCCAAGAGCTCAATTTCCGCATGTGTAGAATAAGCTGAGGGTGGGCGAGGGTCTTGGGACCTCCCCTAATCTTCATTGCATGGCCCTGGTGCATTTACTATGGGAAATGAGAATTCAGGCTCTGTCTCTGCCCCACCTATGGTAGATGTATGGTGCCTCAAGTCTCCCTTCACCTCAGTAGTCCCATTCATCCAGGCACATCTAGAAGACCAAAATACTATTACTGCTGCAGCAACAGCCTGCAGTGATTAGTTTTACTTTTCAAGCCAGAGCCCAGCTGGCTGTGAAACATCAAAGACAGGAGGGCTCCATATTTACAGCTCAACCATGAAGATGAGTTCAGGTCAAGCACATTTGCTAGTTCGTCCTATTCTGACACAGGCCCAAAGACCCGGGCTTGTGGGAAGTGCAAGGAGAAGAGTCAGGACTCTGATAAAAGATGGGTCTTTTGAAACATTTGTCCAAGGCTGATTCTTTGCATATATAAAACACTATATTATTTAAGTCGTTTTCACATTAATGATCTCAGGAGCTCAGAGGATAACACTAATTCTGTTTAAGAAATGTAGAAATTAAAACAGAATTATGAATGATATACCAAGTTCACACTATTTGGTGAAAGAGGTGAAGCTAAAACCCTAGGGACCTGACCACAAGCCCAGTCTGACTGCAGCAAATTGGCCCAAACTGTGATCAGGGAACAGTGGTACTGTGGGATGCCAATAAGTGTTATGCAAAGCAAATAATAAATAAAATTATGGAAGACATTAAAGGCTTCAGGATCAAAAAAATTTGGAAAGTTTCCAATTAAAGTCCAGCATTTTACAGGACTTCTCAGAGACTTGAACATATTATTGTCACTGCAAAGTTTCAAGAGTTTGGGATATAGCACTTTCGCAAATCAAAAGACCACATGACCCATTTTAGGGATGTTTGACGCAACTAGTATTCTTGAGGACATGCTTTGAGAAACTTTCCTAGGTCAACTGTGGGTTACATCCAATCGTGAGTGATACCACAGCCCCTTAACCTGGTCATTCTCAAGGCTGAGTGGTATTGCATCTAGGGACACAGAATTAGAATAGAAGCTCATTTGAAATATGGAAAGTATCTCGTGCTCATAAATAGTCACCAGTGTTATCTTTTTTTGGTTTTGTTGTTGTCGTTGTTGTTGGTTTTGTTGCTTTTGAGACAGTGTCTTGCTCTGTCTCCCAGGCTGGAGTGCAGTGCCACGATCATAGCTCACTGCAGCCTTGAACTCCTGGGCTCAAACAGTCTTCCCTAGTAGCTGGGACTACAGATGTGTGCCACCATGCCTAGCTAATATTTTTTATTTTTTTGTAGAGATGGAGATCTGACTATGTTGCCCAGGCTGGTCTCGAGTTCCTAGGCTCAAGCAATCCTTCCTCTTTGGCCTTCTAAGGTGCTGGGATTACAGGTATAAGCCCCTGTACCCAGCTTGTCACTAGTACTCTCTAGGGGAGGATCATTCTTCCCCACTCTATTGATGTTTGATTTGGCTACATGACTTGCTTTGGCTAAAATATGAGAGTGGACACGACGTGTGGGACTTCTAGGCAGAAGATTTTGAGCCAGCACATGGTTCGCCATGTGCATTTCCCTCTGCCATCATGACCAACCATGGTTCAAATAGAAATAGCTTCATCAGCCTGGGGCCTGGAGTGAGGAAAATATGAAGGAGAGCTGTTGCCAACCCATGATTGGAAATAGCCCTTTGCTGTTTGTTGTAAAAGCACTAAGATTTGGGGCATTTTTTACTAGAGGATAACCTGTGCCAGCCTGACCATTACAATTTCCAAAACATTTTCATCTCATAATTAAGTATTGATACGGTATTTCTACAGAAAACATCTATTCATAATACAGAGTATTTGAAAAGTAATCAGAACTCAGCAGAAAATTCAGTGGTCCTAAATTTAGGAGACCTGTTTCTAACCTGCTTGCCTTTGATAATGTCTCTGAACTTCCAGTTTTTTAAAAAACGCCAAAACAGCTCACTTCACGTGGTTGATGAGACAATTAAATGGGAAATATATAAATATATATATACACACACATACATACACTTACATATATGTGTATTTTTTTTAAACTGTAAAGTGTTAAACAAATGTAAGATATGTAATCAGTGTGCTGTCCTGGCTGGACTGGATTTCAGAGTTCCTGCCTTGTCAAACATGAATAGCGTTACCTCCAAGTGGGGAAACAGGAAGTCAAATGCTCTTGATTGCTGTCTGTGGTTCCTTTTCATCATATTCCATAAACTTTATAGAAGGAGACTTTCAAATTAACAAATATTGAAGTTTCTCCTTCTATCAAGATACTTTGGTCTCTAAGTAAAAGAAACCCTGGCTCAGCTGGGCACAGTGGCTCATGCCTGTAATCCCAACACTGGGAGGCCAAGGAGGGTGGATCACCTGAGGTTGGGAGTTCGAGACCAGCCTGGCCAACATGATGAAACTCCATCTATGCTAAAAATGCAAAAATTAGACTGGTGTGGTCGCAGGCGCCTGTAATCCCAGCTACTTAGGAGGCTGACAGGAGAATCGCTTGAAACCGGGAGACAGGTTTCAGTGAGCCGAGATCACGCCGCTGCACTCCAGCCTGGGCAACGGAGCAAGACTCCATCTCAAAAAAAAAGAAAAGAAGAAAAAAGAAACCCTTGCTCACACAGACTTGAGCAATAAGGATGTATTTCATCTACTAAAACACCATGTCCAGTGGTCAAGTAGTCTATAGACCATCAACAGCTCATTAATGGCAAAAACTCAGACTTTCTCAGACCCTCCTTTCTACCTTCCTCAGCATCAGCTTCCCCCTAAAGCAGTTTTCCTCACGGTCACTAAATGGCTGCTGGAAGAAATCACATCTAGAAGCTACACACAAG
>NW_016812411.1:87075-97213 GCF_001698545.2 Rhinopithecus bieti | reverse complement strand
TTTTTTCTTTTTCTTTTTCTTTTTTTTTTTTGAGCCTGAGTCTCATTCTGTTGCCCAGGCTGGAGTGCAGTGGTGTGATCTCTGCTCACTGCAACTTCTGCCTCCCAGGTTCAAGCGATTCTCCTGTCTCAGCCTTCTGAATAGCTGGGATTACAGGTGCGCCACCATGCCTGGCTAATTTTTATATTTTTAGTAGAAACGGGGTTTCACCATGTTGGCCAGGCTGGTCTCGGACTCCTGACCTCAAACGATCCGCCTGCCTCGGCCTCCCAAAATGCTGGGATTACAGGCGTGAGCCACCGCACCTGGCCTGAGGTCGCATCTCTAAAAAAATAAAAAGTATTGAACCAGGGTCCTCTCATGTAATTTTCAAAATTTATATTATGCTTTAATCAGAGCAGCTCAATTAATTACTCTTGGAGTGTGTTAAACCAATATGCTAATTTGGGAAAATTTACCTCGATAATATTCAGTCTTCTTATTCTGTATTCATTCAGTCATCTTATTCTATATTCATTTATTCATGTTTTCTTTTAACTCTCTCAGTAGCAGTTTGTAATTTTCCTCACACAGATTCAGTTTTAAAATTAACATTATGTCTAGACATTTTAGGGTGGAGTGTTTCCCCCCAACACCTCATGTATCTTGGTTAGTTACTTCAGGGAGAGCAGGAGAGCTGATTACTTTTGTTCACTTATCTTTAACCAGCCATTTTACTAAACTCCCATACAGATAGCCACTTTTAATTCTCTTGGGGCTTCTCAGTAGGCAATTATATCATCTCTAATAATACTTTTGTTTTCTCATTTCCAATAGCCATGTCCCTATATCTGTTTTAGAATTGTATTAACTAATACAATGGCAGTAAGGATCTTTGTTTTCTTTCTGATTTTATGGGATCCTGTTTCTATTTTGGTTCTTTGTCCTGTAGTGTGGGTGCTCATTAAAGGACTTCCTTTGTGTTTTGTCTGGATTATTCTCCAGGCAGCTGGTAAGCTCCTTGTGAAGACAGCCCATCCTTTTCTAACATGTTTGATACTCTGTGTCTGGTCTCTGCAGCTCCTGGCACACAGCAGGGAACTTGACTAGGGCCTGAAAGAATGTGTCTTATGCTGGATTCTTGGGAGGCCCTAAAAGATCTGCACTGCTTCCTTCTGGATGTGGCCATGTGTTTAGAAACATCTGCTCTCCTAGAAGTCTGGGGTTCCTATTCCAGCTTTGAGCAGACACTTGGGTTTCCCTCACAGGCTACTGTCTGTTGTTGACCACATACTCAGGAATAAATGGAAATTGCAGCAATTATGTCAGTAGGGTTCCAGTATTGACAAACTGAGAGATTCTAAACAGCAAATAGAGATTCTAAACAGAAATACTTACTCGTTATAAAATAGCACATGCAAATCTCCCACCAATCCCATCGCCAGAGGTAAACACCACTAACAAGTTAGGGTTTGTGTTTATGCGCACTTGTACACATAAATACATGCATTTCTAGATGTGTGTTCTATGGTTTTCAAACATATGCATGTTTGAATAATGTGAGCCCATTTGTGTAACTTCTTTCCAATTTTATGTAAATATTGTTTATTCGTTTTAACAGTTATATATGCCACCATATGGCTAGACTATAATCATCCTTTCTCCTATTAATATATATTTCTAGTTTGTTTCCTTGTGTCTTAAACCAACATATATGTAGGATAGATTTCTAGAAGTAGGTTGTCAAAGTATAAGGTAAACTTTTTTTTTTTTTATTTAGCTTAATTTTAGCATACTTTCAATTCATTCTTTGACCATAAAATTTAGAGTCTGGTCCATGAACCATGACTTATTGGTCTATGGTAAGTACAGACATTAAGATTAAATGTTTAGAAGTATTTATCATAATTTGATATTTCTGTGATATCCAAATGTGATTTTATATTTTACAAAAGCATCGGACTAAAAAAAAAACCNCTAATGCCACTGAGTTGTACACTTAAAAATGGTTAAAATCACAAATTTTATGTTGCACATATTTTATCACAATTTCTAAAATCAGAAAACCTTCAACTATCTGTGAAGTGTGACAACAGCTATAGATGAGATACACGTTAAAGATCTTGAGTAAATAAGATAAATAATCTTTTAAAAGCAAAATGTATTGAGTTTCTACTTTTCTTAGGTACTCTACTAGGCACTTAATATTCAGTGTCTCAGTCTGGCTCCAGGAAGCAGACACCAAAATGAAACTAGAAATTGAACGTGCAGCTGGGCTCAGTGTCTCACACCTGTAATCCCAGCACAATGGGAGGCCGAGGTGGGAGGAACACATGAGCCTAGGATTTGAAGACTAACCTGGGCACCATAGCAAAACCCTGTCTCTATAAAATAAAACACACACACAATTAGCTGGGTGTGGTGGTGCCTGCCTGTCATTCCAGCTACTCAAGAGGCTAAGATGGGAGAATCGCTTCAGCCCAGGAGATCAAGGCTGCAGTGAGCCATGATTGTACCACTGCACGCCAGCCTGGGCAACAGACTGAGACCCTGTCTCAAAAAAATTTAAAAAAAGAAAGAGAAATTGGGTGTGCTAGAGATGTATTGGGAGAAACACCTGTGCAGGATAAAGGGGACTACAGGCATGGGACACCACGCCTGGATAGTATTTGTATTTTTTTGCAGAGACGGGGTTTCACCATGTTGCCTTGGCTGGTCTTGAACTCCTGGGCTCAAACAGTCCTCCCGCCTTGACCTCCCAAATTGCTGGCATTACAGGCATTATAGGCATCAGCCACTGGACAAAGCCAGATTGTTCTTAAAATATAATTGCATTTTGAAAATAAAAAAGTTTAATCTTCCATTGTCAAAATTTGGAGACTATGGGAAGTAGTAAAATAAAGTCAAAGAGATTACTTATGTTGATTATATATATATAATAGACTGCTGCATGCATTCTAGGCCTTTATATGCTCTGGGGTTTTGTCTTTTCACCTGACCTATTATCTGCAACAATTTGTGTTCTTACATACGATACAGTATTCTTTGAAGGCATGGTTTGTAATGGCTGCATATTGTTCATAACAACAATAATTGTTTTAAGGACAAGGTGAAGCACACCAGAAGGAATTCTTTAATTTACTTATTTTAAAGTACTATTTATTGAGTACTTACTACATGTCAGGCACTGTTTGAGGCACTAGGAAAACAACTGTAACAAAATAGATAAAGTCCCAATATCTGTCAACAGGTAATTGAATAAGCAAATTGTAGTATATCCATACAATAGAATATTATTCAGCAATAAAAAAGAACTAATTACTGATACATACAACATAGATGAAACTCAAAACTTTATGCTGAATGAAAGGAGTGACACCAAAGACTACATATTGTATGATTGCATTTATATAAAATCCAGATAATTCAAAGAAGTCTACAGTGACAGAAAGCAGATCAGTGATTGCCAAGTGGGAGGACACGGAGAGGGGAAAAGAAGTATAAGGGACATGAGAAACCTTTTGTGAGTGATGCGTTCATGAATGTGTACATATGTCAAAACTTTAAATATGTGCAGTTTACTGCGTGTCAATGATACCTCCGTAGAGCTGTTTAAAAGTGATGGGAGTACAGTGAGGGCTGAAGAAGTGGTAGATAAGCATTCTGAGCAGAAGGAAAAGCACATACAAAGAAATAGAGGCATTTTGTTTAATAAGCCCATAGGACTTACCATCTATGAGGCAATGTTCCAAGAGTTGTATAAATATTACTTCATTTTATCCTAACAATATCCCTGTGAGATAAATACTATTAATGCCATCCTTATTTTGCAGATAAATTGAGACACAGAAATAGTAACTTGCCCAAAGGAACAGTAATTGTCAAAGCTGGACTTTGAATCCAAGAGCCTAGGTCTAGAGTTCGTAGTCTTAATTACTACAACATGCTGCCTCTACATGTCTGGGGACATATTTGGTAATATCTTTGTGTATATTTGAAAAGTCACATGACTGTAGCCAAAAGTGAAGAGGGAAGAGAGGGAGGGGAAGACCTTAGAAATGCAGGTTGAGGTAAATTAATTTAAGTATGTGAAGTTCAGGCCATATGTTGGAACCCTTCTGAGTGATATCTTTATTTTGAATGGATTTTTCCATTCATTATCAAAGGCTAATTATATCCTCAATGGAATACATCTGAAAGCAAATTTACCACCACCCTTATAAAGGACTTAGTCCTGAATGCACAAATTGATCAGATAGTGTATTATGCTCCCCAAGTAGCTTAAGAATTAGGTGACATTATTCATGAAAAGATACATGTTCCTTTTCAAAGCACGCATTCACACCTTTTTTTTTTTTTTTTTTTTTTTAAAAAAGAGTCTTGCCCCTTCCCCCCGGGCTAAATAGAGTGGTGGGAACTTTGCCCACTGCAATCTCCGCCTCCCGGGTTCAAGCAATTCTGCTTCAACCTCCCGAGTAGCTGGGACTGCAGGCGCGTGCCACCAGGCTAGGCTAATTTTTTGTGTTTTCAGTAGAGACGGTTTCACCGTGTTAACTGGGATAGTCTCGATCTCCTCACCTTGTGATCCGCCCGCCTTGGCCTCCCAAAGTGCTGGGATTACAGGCATGAGCCACCTCGCCCGGCCAGGTTCCTTTTTTATCCACTTGGGGAGATGCAGACAGAAGGAGAAAGACCAAAGCACAAATCCTCCCTATCAACAGTTACAGAACTGCTGTTGCTTTTCTCTCTGGCTTTAACAGAGATCACCTACAAAATCTTATTTGGGAAAGCTGAATCTGGCTGCCAAAAAATCCAGGGCTTGAAGCTAAATCTCTAAAGTCATGGATTGTCTTGTTGTGCACTCCATGCCAGTCAGAACTCACTGATGTGTAGAGACAGCTCACATCTTACCATTTCACAAACTCATCAACAGCACGTCTATCTCCCCAGGGCTCTGCACATTGCCAGAGAATCCCATCACCCTGATTTATTTCCTTTCTCTCTCCTTCCTCCTTCCTTCATTCTAGACCCTCTAACTGCTCCGTAGACTCCCCTAGACTCTTAACCAAGCCCCCCACTCCCAAAGAACTGGTTTCCAAAGATGCCTTGGAGACAGTATTCCCAGTTCCACAGTAGATTACAGTTTTTTGTTTCATTTTGTGTTTATCGGCAAAATGACATATAGGTCACTTCAACTTGTGGAAAATTCCTGATCCACTACAAGTAGATTCAAATAAATCTTTCAGAAGTAGGAAATCTTGTTACAAGCTATCCTCATGCACAGTGAACAGGGAAAGGAAGTGGCTAGAACAAGAAGTCTGCTGGAAGGGAGAAATCCAGACTACTAGTTCTACCACATCACCAACTTTCTGTGGACTCACAGCCAGGGAATTCTTCTTCCAAGAGCTCAATTTCCGCATGTGTAGAATAAGCTGAGGGTGGGCGAGGGTCTTGGGACCTCCCCTAATCTTCATTGCATGGCCCTGGTGCATTTACTATGGGAAATGAGAATTCAGGCTCTGTCTCTGCCCCACCTATGGTAGATGTATGGTGCCTCAAGTCTCCCTTCACCTCAGTAGTCCCATTCATCCAGGCACATCTAGAAGACCAAAATACTATTACTGCTGCAGCAACAGCCTGCAGTGATTAGTTTTACTTTTTCAAGCCAGAGCCCAGCTGGCTGTGAAACATCAAAGACAGGAGGGCTCCATATTTACAGCTCAACCATGAAGATGAGTTCAGGTCAAGCACATTTGCTAGTTCGTCCTATTCTGACACAGGCCCAAAGACCCGGGCTTGTGGGAAGTGCAAGGAGAAGAGTCAGGACTCTGATAAAAAGATGGGTCTTTTTGAAACATTTGTCCAAGGCTGATTCTTTGCATATATAAAACACTATATTATTTAAGTCGTTTTCACATTAATGATCTCAGGAGCTCAGAGGATAACACTAATTCTGTTTAAGAAATGTAGAAATTAAAACAGAATTATGAATGATATACCAAGTTCACACTATTTGGTGAAAGAGGTGAAGCTAAAACCCTAGGGACCTGACCACAAGCCCAGTCTGACTGCAGCAAATTGGCCCAAACTGTGATCAGGGAACAGTGGTACTGTGGGATGCCAATAAGTGTTATGCAAAGCAAATAATAAATAAAATTATGGAAGACATTAAAGGCTTCAGGATCAAAAAAATTTGGAAAGTTTCCAATTAAAGTCCAGCATTTTACAGGACTTCTCAGAGACTTGAACATATTATTGTCACTGCAAAGTTTCAAGAGTTTGGGATATAGCACTTTCGCAAATCAAAAGACCACATGACCCATTTTTAGGGATGTTTGACGCAACTAGTATTCTTGAGGACATGCTTTGAGAAACTTTCCTAGGTCAACTGTGGGTTACATCCAATCGTGAGTGATACCACAGCCCCTTAACCTGGTCATTCTCAAGGCTGAGTGGTATTGCATCTAGGGACACAGAATTAGAATAGAAGCTCATTTGAAATATGGAAAGTATCTCGTGCTCATAAATAGTCACCAGTGTTATCTTTTTTTGGTTTTGTTGTTGTCGTTGTTGTTGGTTTTTGTTGCTTTTTGAGACAGTGTCTTGCTCTGTCTCCCAGGCTGGAGTGCAGTGCCACGATCATAGCTCACTGCAGCCTTGAACTCCTGGGCTCAAACAGTCTTCCCTAGTAGCTGGGACTACAGATGTGTGCCACCATGCCTAGCTAATATTTTTTATTTTTTTGTAGAGATGGAGATCTGACTATGTTGCCCAGGCTGGTCTCGAGTTCCTAGGCTCAAGCAATCCTTCCTCTTTGGCCTTCTAAGGTGCTGGGATTACAGGTATAAGCCCCTGTACCCAGCTTGTCACTAGTACTCTCTAGGGGAGGATCATTCTTCCCCACTCTATTGATGTTTGATTTGGCTACATGACTTGCTTTGGCTAAAATATGAGAGTGGACACGACGTGTGGGACTTCTAGGCAGAAGATTTTGAGCCAGCACATGGTTCGCCATGTGCATTTCCCTCTGCCATCATGACCAACCATGGTTCAAATAGAAATAGCTTCATCAGCCTGGGGCCTGGAGTGAGGAAAATATGAAGGAGAGCTGTTGCCAACCCATGATTGGAAATAGCCCTTTGCTGTTTGTTGTAAAAGCACTAAGATTTGGGGGCATTTTTTACTAGAGGATAACCTGTGCCAGCCTGACCATTACAATTTCCAAAACATTTTTCATCTCATAATTAAGTATTGATACGGTATTTCTACAGAAAACATCTATTCATAATACAGAGTATTTGAAAAGTAATCAGAACTCAGCAGAAAATTCAGTGGTCCTAAATTTAGGAGACCTGTTTCTAACCTGCTTGCCTTTGATAATGTCTCTGAACTTCCAGTTTTTTAAAAAACGCCAAAACAGCTCACTTCACGTGGTTGATGAGACAATTAAATGGGAAATATATAAATATATATATACACACACATACATACACTTACATATATGTGTATTTTTTTTAAACTGTAAAGTGTTAAACAAATGTAAGATATGTAATCAGTGTGCTGTCCTGGCTGGACTGGATTTCAGAGTTCCTGCCTTGTCAAACATGAATAGCGTTACCTCCAAGTGGGGAAACAGGAAGTCAAATGCTCTTGATTGCTGTCTGTGGTTCCTTTTCATCATATTCCATAAACTTTATAGAAGGAGACTTTCAAATTAACAAATATTGAAGTTTCTCCTTCTATCAAGATACTTTGGTCTCTAAGTAAAAGAAACCCTGGCTCAGCTGGGCACAGTGGCTCATGCCTGTAATCCCAACACTGGGAGGCCAAGGAGGGTGGATCACCTGAGGTTGGGAGTTCGAGACCAGCCTGGCCAACATGATGAAACTCCATCTATGCTAAAATGCAAAATTAGACTGGTGTGGTCGCAGGCGCCTGTAATCCCAGCTACTTAGGAGGCTGACAGGAGAATCGCTTGAAACCGGGAGACAGGTTTCAGTGAGCCGAGATCACGCCGCTGCACTCCAGCCTGGGCAACGGAGCAAGACTCCATCTCAAAAAAAAAGAAAAGAAGAAAAAAGAAACCCTTGCTCACACAGACTTGAGCAATAAGGATGTATTTCATCTACTAAAACACCATGTCCAGTGGTCAAGTAGTCTATAGACCATCAACAGCTCATTAATGGCAAAACTCAGACTTTCTCAGACCCTCCTTTCTACCTTCCTCAGCATCAGCTTCCCCCTAAAGCAGTTTTCCTCACGGTCACTAAATGGCTGCTGGAAGAAATCACATCTAGAAGCTACACACAAGAGAGAGGAGATACAAACATTTCACCCACACGGGAGTTCCTTCCTCAGTTTGCAAAAAACATGGGCCAAGGACTTGATGGACTAACGGTGGGGAAGTCACCTCAGGAGCTCTGATGAGGATATCAGAACAAAATCAAGGTTTGTTAGTAATGAGGAAAAGAGAAACAGGCAAGAAAGTAATACTCTGAAAAGCAGCTCAACAGAAGAAAATCTAGCACTGCAATGCATTTCCACAGACCCATGAACTGTTTCAGGTTCAGATTTGCAAACCTGATAACTGGGCATAAGTAATATCTCCTAACACTTAGCTTTACCATCTGTTGCTGACATAACAATTTTACATAATACCGAAAATGCCAGATGGAAGCTACACATTAGCCATGTCCAAGATGTTTCATGCTCACAACATATATGGAATAGCTTTGTTCCATGCGCTCTTGAGTTCGTAGTTCTCCACTTAAAATTCTGGCCATTGTTGGAGAAGGACAACTCCAAAACTTCCCAGTCGCATGCCTCCTTGATGTTTGGAAAGCTGTGCACACCGCTGGCCTCAGAATTTCTATCCAGGATAGACTTAGAAGCTACAATCTATTTGGAGCTAGGGAGTGGGGAAGGGATGGCACACATATTTGAAACTGTGTTTGCACAGCAAATACACAGCTTTTAGTTTAGAATTTATGTAATGGTAAAAAAGAAGAGCAAAGTTTTCTAAAGATTTTTAAAAACTTTTACTGTATGTAAGATTGGAAAAATGCCAGTCATCCTTATCATAGACAAGAAGTCAGGGAATAGCTATTGCTATGGAGCAAAGGTAATGGAAGAGGTACTAAGGGAAATAAGATTCCTACATAAACCTCCCACCAGGTTATAGAGACTGGGCATGGTGGCTCATGCCTGTAATCCTAGCACTTTGGGAAGCCAAGGTGGGTGGATTGCTTGAGCTCAGGAGTTTGAGACCAGCCTGGGTAACATGATGAAACTTCATCTCTATAAAAAATAGAAAATACTACCCAGGTGTGGTGACACGCTTCTGTGGTCCCAGCTACTCAGGAGGCAGTGGTGGGAGGATCACCTGGGCCCAGGGAGATCTGAGCTGCAGTGAGCCGTGTTCATGCCATTACACTCCAACCCGGGTGACAGAACAAAACCCCTGTCTCTAAAAAAAATAAAATGTATAAAGTACAATCAACAATTTCCCCATTTTTATTGTAAGATGTTTTAAACATGTATTAACATACAGAGTGATATAACAGATACCCATGTGCTCAACACTCAGATGTATCAGATGTTAACATTTTGACATTCCCCAGGCCCTCTTCCTGGTTTATACCCTTCCTCTTGCTGTAGAGATGACCCCCATCTGGATCAATCTTCTCCATATTTTGCACTATTACCATAAAAGCATGTATCCACAGTAAGACTCTAGTTTTGAAAATGGCATCCTATCAGGCATTATGAGGAGCTTGCCTTTTCACTGGTGGTTTTGATGAATCTTACCTATGTTGCTCTAGTTCCCTCGTTTGATTTGCTCTGTAATATTCCATCACTGAATATAGTACAATCTACATATCTATTGTTCGGTTGATGAACATTTAAGTTACTTCCATTTTTCACCATTACATGCTGCAAAAACCAATCTGGTGTGTGATTCCCTGTGCACATGTCAGATAACCTCTCTAGGTTACAGATTCACAAAGGTGGAGTGAGAAATTTCATTCCAGCATGATTTATCAACTTATACCACCAATGTATGAAAGTTTCTTTTCCTTCATTTTGCAAATCTGTTGGCTGTGAAATGGCATATTCTTGTTTAGTTTGCATTTCCTAAAACTAGAGAAATAGAGCAACA
>NW_016812411.1:77557-85396 GCF_001698545.2 Rhinopithecus bieti | reverse complement strand
TAGTAGAAACGGGGTTTCACCATGTTGGCCAGGCTGGTCTCGGACTCCTGACCTCAAACGATCCGCCTGCCTCGGCCTCCCAAAATGCTGGGATTACAGGCGTGAGCCACCGCACCTGGCCTGAGGTCGCATCTCTAAAAAAATAAAAAGTATTGAACCAGGGTCCTCTCATGTAATTTTTCAAAATTTATATTATGCTTTAATCAGAGCAGCTCAATTAATTACTCTTGGAGTGTGTTAAACCAATATGCTAATTTGGGAAAAATTTACCTCGATAATATTCAGTCTTCTTATTCTGTATTCATTCAGTCATCTTATTCTATATTCATTTATTCATGTTTTCTTTTAACTCTCTCAGTAGCAGTTTGTAATTTTCCTCACACAGATTCAGTTTTAAAATTAACATTATGTCTAGACATTTTAGGGTGGAGTGTTTCCCCCCAACACCTCATGTATCTTGGTTAGTTACTTCAGGGAGAGCAGGAGAGCTGATTACTTTTGTTCACTTATCTTTAACCAGCCATTTTACTAAACTCCCATACAGATAGCCACTTTTTAATTCTCTTGGGGCTTCTCAGTAGGCAATTATATCATCTCTAATAATACTTTTTGTTTTCTCATTTCCAATAGCCATGTCCCTATATCTGTTTTAGAATTGTATTAACTAATACAATGGCAGTAAGGATCTTTGTTTTCTTTCTGATTTTATGGGATCCTGTTTCTATTTTGGTTCTTTGTCCTGTAGTGTGGGTGCTCATTAAAGGACTTCCTTTGTGTTTTGTCTGGATTATTCTCCAGGCAGCTGGTAAGCTCCTTGTGAAGACAGCCCATCCTTTTCTAACATGTTTGATACTCTGTGTCTGGTCTCTGCAGCTCCTGGCACACAGCAGGGAACTTGACTAGGGCCTGAAAGAATGTGTCTTATGCTGGATTCTTGGGAGGCCCTAAAAGATCTGCACTGCTTCCTTCTGGATGTGGCCATGTGTTTAGAAACATCTGCTCTCCTAGAAGTCTGGGGTTCCTATTCCAGCTTTGAGCAGACACTTGGGTTTCCCTCACAGGCTACTGTCTGTTGTTGACCACATACTCAGGAATAAATGGAAATTGCAGCAATTATGTCAGTAGGGTTCCAGTATTGACAAACTGAGAGATTCTAAACAGCAAATAGAGATTCTAAACAGAAATACTTACTCGTTATAAAATAGCACATGCAAATCTCCCACCAATCCCATCGCCAGAGGTAAACACCACTAACAAGTTAGGGTTTGTGTTTATGCGCACTTGTACACATAAATACATGCATTTCTAGATGTGTGTTCTATGGTTTTCAAACATATGCATGTTTGAATAATGTGAGCCCATTTGTGTAACTTCTTTCCAATTTTATGTAAATATTGTTTATTCGTTTTAACAGTTATATATGCCACCATATGGCTAGACTATAATCATCCTTTCTCCTATTAATATATATTTCTAGTTTGTTTCCTTGTGTCTTAAACCAACATATATGTAGGATAGATTTCTAGAAGTAGGTTGTCAAAGTATAAGGTAAACTTTTTTTTTTTTTATTTAGCTTAATTTTAGCATACTTTCAATTCATTCTTTGACCATAAAAATTTAGAGTCTGGTCCATGAACCATGACTTATTGGTCTATGGTAAGTACAGACATTAAGATTAAATGTTTAGAAGTATTTATCATAATTTGATATTTCTGTGATATCCAAATGTGATTTTTATATTTTACAAAAGCATCGGACTAAAAAAAAAACCTGATTATTTTAAAATAACAACAATAGTAATGCTAAAACAAATTGTGGAAAAGGCCCATTTGGACAATATGGGTTAAGTGATGCCAAAAGCTTTTCACTGCGAAAATCAATATATTTTAGGAGTAGTGTCTTAGAAGACATATGAGGGATAAATGAAAAAAAAAGTTATTTTTAAAATATGATGTTGAAAACAATATGCTGCATTTGCAGCTGGATATGGGGTATGACCAGTTATATAATAATTTCTTATCAGAAGAAAAAATAAAAGGACCTGATTCTGCACCATGAATAATTGGGAAGCACTGCTTCCATGAGCAGTCAAAGGGAGTTTCCATTTTCTTTTCTAAATCCTCACCTCTAACTCATATTGTCAAAAACTAAAATGTTTGTTTTATAATCTGTTGGTGATAAACACTCTCACTGTTTTGATGTGAATTTCTGTGATTACTAATGATGTCTGTATCTTGACTGGTTATTTGGGTTTCTTCTTCTTACTTATATCCTTTGTACTGTTTTTTATTGACTTGGAGATTTTTCTTTTTTTTTCTGGTATCTGTGGATGTCACATTCTTATATTTGAACTCCTCTGTTATTTCAGAAGTAATTTTGTTATACTTTACCCAATAAATTCTATGTGTTGAGAGCATGAAGAATTGGCCTCTCCTCTAGGCTTCATAATATTTTCTTATTGGGCACTGCTGGTTTAATGATACAGCTATAGTTTTTTGTATAGTTGTCTTTCTTTTGCACTCTCTTATTGCTAATAGTAGTTTTTTAGGGAATACAATTTTCTCTTTCTCTATACCTCTTTCTTTTCTATTATTTCCTCACAGCAGTATCATATTTACTGGACATGCCTTTATAAACAATTTCAATTCTGTCAGTAATGCACATCATGGTCCATAGTCGGTTGACCTGTCATCATAGTCTGTATCGTGGTCAAAAAACAAAATGAAACAAAGCAAAAACAAAATAAAACAAAGCAAAACACAGTTTAAAACTGAAAAATTCCTGTTCATTAAGTCGAGGTTATTTAGAAAAGGAAATTGTTCGGGATTCCCATAGGGTCAGTCTCTGATATCAGGACTGTTGATTCTCTCAAACAATAATGCTGTCCAGTCTCTTCAGAGGCTTTCTGATTTGGCACTGTTCCTATCCTTTGTCCGGGACTTTTCTCCACACCCTTTCTCTTAAGCCAAATGGCAGGTCAAATGAAGCCCTGAAATACAGCCATCTGTGGGTGTTGAAGTGGGGGATGATTGTGGTCAGCCCTAGGAAGTTGGGCATGCATGTCACAGATTTTAAAAGTACTGCTGGCTGGCAAGCTGACAGAGAGCAAAATGTGCACATGGAAGCAAATGAACAGCTTCAAGTGATCAAATGTCAGTGCAGACAGCAGGTGATGAGGGTGGCTCACACCACCTGCTGGAGCACAGCTGTCAGAAAGGAGCCACGTGTGGGGCCACAGGCAGTGCCAACCCAACAGGTGAAAGCCCAGGACAGAGAAGAGCCCAGAAGCTCTGAGGCAGACATTTGGGTCACAGCCTGGGATGCACAGTCATGCCTTGTGCCCAAAATGAAATGCCAGCAAGTGTTTCTCTCTCTCTATTCACAAAAGATCTCTTCCTCATGTATCTTTATTAGTTATGATTTGGGGTCTTGGGGCAGCCTCTTGAGTCCCATCAGACATAATAAGGTCTACAGCCAGGGTCGTTGGCCTGACTTCCAGTATTATGAAAGGTCAAAAAGTCCCACATGTCCTAACTACAAGGCAGGCTCCAGTGAAGACAAGCTGTTAGGTGAGACACAGTATTTTTGCAGAGACATAAAGGACAGAGGTCAGTTGCGAGGGCAAGCATGGACCCAGCATCAAACCAGCAAGGCACAGGTTAAGTGAGACACTGAGCAGGGCCCAGTTCTGTTCAGCAGCAAAGCAGAAATCACCTGACAAATCCAGAAGTCCCATCAGAAGGGGTTAACTGGGAAAGACAGCTCAGGAACTAGGGTGTTACACAGTCTGTCCATAGGCTACTTTTTACAGGCCCAAAGTCCCATCACCATGGACAAATTTTGATGGTTGCTTTAAATATGCTCATTTGTGAATCCAGTGTCTGATGAATAAGGTGTGGTCTGTTGATATGTGGGGGCCTGTAATTAAGTGGAATATAAAATAGTAAATCATTTTGACCATTAGCAAAGTTTCTCTTTGTTCATTTAATGAAAATGCTCAGTATTGGCAAAAGAGCAGAGAAACAGGTGTCCTCGTATACAACATATGAGAGGTAAACTGAGGCCTTTCCAAGGAGTAATGTGACTAGAATTAAAACCCTTTCAACGCACATATCTTTTAATGTAGCAACTCCATTTCTATGAACATAACATAACATATATATAATAGTTTAAGTGCAGGCTGGATGCGGTGGCTCACGGCTGTAATCCCAACACTTTCGGGAGGCTGAGGAGGAGGATTGCTTAAGCTCAGGAGATCGAGACCAGCCTGGCCAACAAAGTGAGACTGCCTCTCTACAAAACAAATGGAAAAAAAAAAAATTTAGCCAGGCGTGGTAGAGTACACCTATAGTCCCAGTTACCCAGCGAGGCAGAAGGAGTGCTTGAGCCCGGAAGGTCAAGGCTGCAGTGAGTTGTGATTGCACCACTGCATTTCAGCCTAGGAGACACAGAGTGAGATCTTGTCTCAAAAAAAAAAAAAAAAAAAAAAAAGTCTTAAGTGCAAAGATGTTTGGTGCTCTGTTGTATATAACAGCAAAATACGACACCACTGAAGCAAGATAGATTCTTCACACCACTGCCCTCAGTCCCTTGCTCTTAGTACACCTATGGTGGACAGTTTCATGCATGGTCCCAGCCTTTCACTGTGGGCTTCCTTGCTGTCTCAAGGCTTTTCTGGTTCAGAGTTTTCCTGGATGCCACAGAAGGCCATTCTGCCTGTGTTAGATGTGGCACAGAAAAGTGGGGTAGTTAATATTCCCAGGGGACCACAGTCCACCAATGAGAGAAAGAAATGGAGGATAAATTCTCCAACCTCTCCATCCAGAGACCATTTTGAGGACTATTCTACATGATTCCTCCGAGGGACCCCATGGGATTGAGCTTCAGTTGCCCACAGTGATCAGTAGCTCACTAACACAGCTTTGTGGCTTTGCTCCTTTCCTTGACTTACTCTCCCCACCCCTCTCTTCTACTGCTCTCATATAAATTACTTGCAAATCCTTGTCTTAGATCTCAGACTTTACTTTCAAGGGAACCCAAATCATGAGTCAATCTAAACATCAGAAATAGGGGTTAGATTAACAAGGGTACATTCATACAATGGAATATAAAGCAGCCATTAAAATTACCTCAGATCCAAGGAAAAAGAAAGCATATGGCCTCACAAACATGTGTACATAAATGTTAAAAGAAGATGTATTTCGAATAGCCCCCAAAACTGGAAACAATACAAATGTCCATATTTGCATGTGAGTGGATAAATAAATTGTGGTATATCCATACAATGAAATATTCTTCAGTGATAAAAGGGATTGGACTATTGATACAGGCAACAATGTGAACCTCAAAATAAGTATGCTGAGTGAGAGAATACGGACACAAAGAATGCCTAGTATAATATTCCATTTATATAAAATTCTTTTTTGTTGTTGTTGTTTTTTAAGATGGAGTCTTGCTGTGTCACCCATACTGAAGTGCAGTGGCATAATCGCGACTCACTGCAACCCCCACTTCCTGGGTTCAAGCGGTTCTCCTGTCTCAGCCTCCCAAGTAGCTGGGATTACAGGCACCTGCCACCACGCCCAGCTAATTTTTGTATTTATAGTAGAGACAGGGTGTCACCATGTTGGCCAGGTTGGTCTCAAACTGCTGATCTCAGGTGATCCACCTGCCTTGGCCTCCCATAGTGCTGGGATTACAGACGTGAGCCATTGTGCCTGTCCCATTTATATAAAATTCTAATGAAAACTAATCTATACTGACAGAAAGCATTTCAGTGGTTACCTGGGGTAGGGGTTGGGGTGGGTGCAGACAGAAAGAAGAAAGTGGGATTACAAAGAGGCACAAGAAAACTTAGGGGAGATGGACATGTTCATTATCTTGATTGCAGTGTTGGTTTCATGGGTGTATGCATAGGTTAAAACTTACCAAAATATACCCTTTAACTATGTGTGGCTTACTTTTGCCAATTATACCTCAGTAAGTTTGTTAAAGATGAAAATTACCTTGGATAAAATAATTAACGACATTAAAATTATTCATGTTAAAGTATTAGGTTGAAATAAAAGGCTAGCTTTAAATCAATGTTTATGAGCATAGATACCCATACAAATTCATAGATTAATGATCAAAATGGAAAAGTCCAAAACGTTGCTAGTGTTCATCTCAGAGTCTGGGCTGACAACCATTTTCATTTTTTTCTTTTCATATACCTGTATCTTCCAAATACTGGTAAATATATACTACTTCTGTAAAATAGAAAATCGATAGATAAAACACAACACAAGGTTATCTTATGCTACATGCTAGGAAAATGGTAGGGGTCAAAGATTTTTCAAATTTGTTGTTTTAGAGCCCTGGGAGTTTCATGAAAGTGCTTCAGGGATTATCCCAGGAGGAAAATTAGAATACATAGGCCAGTGTCTTCATGGCACCTCTAAATAGAGCAGCTGTTTTCATTTAAGGAACAAATATGAAGGTCCGAAGAAGGCTAATTACTGGGGCCTGGAGCAGTTATGGAATGCTTTGAGGTTAAGACAGAAGTGAGCAGGAAAGATAGGCCTTGACTAAGCAAAGAACAAAAAGTGAGTCTTCTAGAAAAGTCTGAGCAAAATTACTAATGGCACCTGTTACCCTCTGTAGCATATTTTTTTCTGCTTCCATTACTATTCAAGTCTTCACTCAAATGAGAACTTACCACTGCAAAACATCTGGGCAAATTCTAGGCCTACTCAAAATCACTTGGGTTAGGAGTCCAAGGGACTCAATAGCACTGCCACGGGTGCCGGTGGGAACACTAAAAAGGAGTGGACTTTATCTCCCTTCCCAATCTCCATCAGATCCCCTTCCCCAGTTTTGATGTGTACCACTAATATTTTCTCAAAGTAATATGAATTTCTTTGCTAACATAACTAAAAAGCCCTGCCAGCCTTTCAAATAGGTCTCTGTTCTCCTAGAGCTGCTATGGAAAGAACTGAAAATCTGGAAAGGACCACATTGAGTCATTGTCCTCATGTGAAATTCTCCAAGAGCCTTTGAGATGCCAGAAAGACCTTCTACTGGTGTTCTTTTCTCCCTTTAGCAGCCCTTGAGCCTGTTGCAATAAACTCTTACCTTTTTTGGAATCAACCAAATGGGGCATAGGGAGGGTATGTGGCATGAACTACTGCCAAGGCATGCATGAGGCAATGAGCTGCCTTTGCAAAGACTCATCCCAAAGTCCATGAGGCAGCATGTGCTCCTTGGACCAAGAGGAGGGAGAAAGGGATGTGCACTGGGGCTTTCTGTCTCCTCCATCCTCATAATCCTAGCTCAAAGTGTCTTTGCTAGCGTTGAAATCTGACTGTCTTGTTAGGTCGATGTTTCGAAGACAATCAAAAGTATGTGACAGGCCAAGGCTTGCCAAGGAATAGAAAAGCAGTGGATTTGTTTCCTGGCTGATGGCCAGCTGCAAGTCCTTCTTAAATGACAGCCAAGAAGCAATAAATCAGGTACAGTAGAATCCTATCCATGGAGAGATTGTCTCTACAAAGTGTTATACTTCAAGTTAAATGGTCACAGACAATTCGGCTTCAGAATAACTTAAAACAGCATTTCCATCTGCTTGAACCCAGGTTCCAATTAAAACAGAGAAGTATTAGTCTAACCCAGTCCTTCACTGTTACCAGCTAAGACATGCTCTGGAAGATTTAAAAAGCAACACAGCTGGCTGGGCGCGGTGGCTCAAGCCTGTAATCCCAGCACTTTGGGAGGCCGAGACGGGCGGATCACGAGGTCAGGAGATTGAGACCATCCTGGCTAACACGGTGAAACCCCGTCTCTACTAAAAAATACAAAAAA
>NW_016812411.1:69392-74062 GCF_001698545.2 Rhinopithecus bieti | reverse complement strand
AAAAAAAAAAAAAAAAAAAAAAAAAAAGCAACACATCCATGAACTGAGGAATGGGTTTCTGATTTAGTTACAGAAAATACAGTTTATTTTCTTCTTCCTAGAGAGAGACAATCCTGTTAAAATCAGTTTTATATGTAGCCTGTAGGACCAAGAAAAAGTAGCAGTTGAATGTATTAATATTTCTCAGTTTAGATGAGAGTGAATAGTTAAAATAAATTTAGCTTTATCAAAGAAACAACTATTCCATGTATCACTATCCAAGGAATTTCAATAACTTTATTTATTATTTATTTATTTATTTATTTATTTATTGAGACAGGGTCTTTCTCTGTCACCCAGGCTGGAGTGCAGTGGCACAATCATGGCTCACTGTGCAGCCTCGAACTCTTGGGCTCAAGCAATCCACTCCCCTCAGCCTCCCAAGTAGCTGGGTCTATAGGCGTGTGACACCACGCCTGGCTAACTGGTGGCACTTGCCTGTAGTATGCTGAAGTGCCAGTAACTTTAACATAGTGTTTGCATTTGTGGCTGCTTATTTCCTAAGTGGATGCTTCTTAGCCTTTCATGTACATGTGGAAAATGACCACATTTTTAGGACACACTAGGATAAAGGAATAGGGCTGCTCACAGGAGGCCCCACCTGGCCACTCCAGGGATTGGGAGATCAGTATCTCTCCAGGCTGAGATCCCCATCAGTTTCCAGGTGGCTGGTTCCTGAGTTTTAGAGCAGGCATTGTCAACCTTGGCCGCACATTGGACTCACCTAAGGAACTTTAAAATATGCATGACCTGGTCCCACCCCAGAGGTCCTAATTAATTGGTTTGGGATATGGCCTAGGCCTCAGGATTTGAAAAAGCTCTTCTGGTAATACTGATGGCCAGCCATGATTGAGAAGCACTGTTGCAAATAAAGTTGTATTGGAACACAGCCACCATTTGGTTACATACTGCCTATGGTGGCTCTCAGGCTACCACAGAAGAGTTCAGTAGTTACAACAGAGATTTTATAACCTGAAAAACAAAAAATATTTACTATCTACTTCTTTACAGAAAGTGTTTGCTGAGCCTGTTTTAAAGGGAAGCTTCAGGAGGACTTTCAGTGTCATGTGAAAATAGTTTTACAAGGATTTTGCTCAAGGTAGTGGCAGAATTCTCATAAGGGACTCTCACAGGGACAAAATATTCAAAGTACACAAACATTCAGGTACCGCGAAGGTAAATGAGCATTCGCAGCCTTTCTTATTTTCCCCTTGCCTTACAAGGCACATGCTGTTTTCAAGTTTTTGTTGGACCAGACGAGGGGTAGCAATAGGGAAGTCAGGAGAAAGGAAAGACTAGGCTGGTTTATGTTAGGAAAAGCAGGGAGCTGCTCTTAGGAAGAAACGATCCCGAAAAGAAAAAGCTACAAGTCAGAGGACAGGCAGGGATAAGTGAGCTTCAGGGAAGAGTTTGGGGAAGTTTCTAGAGATGGGGGACTAGAGAGCTGTCACCCTGTGTTGAGTGGCACTGCAGAGGTTAATGGTTTTGGTGATTTTTAGAAATGGGGCTGTGTGATATGAATCATACCCCCCTTAGTCTAAAAGATTTCTGTGAAGTTATATACATTTTCCATACTTTTTTAGATGTCAGATTAGTCTTTTTGCAGTGAAACTGTACTATGATTGGCCACAATGGAAGCTGGAAATATTGGGCTACAGGATGAACATGCCTTAAAACTACCAATTCTTGACAGTATCATAATAGTTGGAATAGCACATCTAAGAGTTAGCAGCAGGAAAAGGAATGAGATGGGAGTCTGAAAGCTTACAAATGGCAGCCTGATACTGCTGGGTCAATTTTCCCAACTCTAAGCTCTAAGTATCTCTGATAGGAACCTGTGGAGAGGAGCGTCTGCTGTCCTCTTGGCCACTGGAGCCCAAGATCACAATGTTCACACTTCCATTTATTGTGAAGAATAGAACACCAGCACTTAAGTGATTGTCCAAACCAACATCACCAAAGCAACAGCCTTGCGTAACACCCTTGCCAATACTCAGAATCAAGGGTCTTAAAAAATGAAGGAAAGTAACTGGAATTAATGCAAATACTTGCACCTAAAGAAGCCTTTCCAGAATTACTAGCAAACACTCCACTCATTCCCTGGCTTGGCAATTCTCCCAAAAAGAGAGGAGGGACTTACGTACCTGCATTCCTCAAGACCCTGTATGGCCTGGTGAACTTGGAGGTTATCTAGGACCAAGGTGAATCATGTGGCTGGGCAGCCTGAGAACAAGGATTAAATCAGAAGTCAGAGGCAGCAAGCATATCTGGGCTGTTTTACAGTATCCCAGCATCCTGGACTGACAACATGAGCTGGTATTTATCTCTCCAGTTCAGATACCAGTAGCCAGACATTGTCATTGATTTATCATCATCATCTTCTTCCCATAGGTTGAACTGTGAGAACATCTAACTCAAAAGAGCACTGCCGTAAAATATTGTAGGAAATGTACAGGCATTGAGTGCATTTCAAAAGAACAATCCTTCAGTTTCAACTATTTTTCTATTTGTAATTGCTTATCTATGTACATGCTTATCATATTGTGTCATAAATGTGGAAAGCCTTCATTGCCTGAGCGTAATTTGTTTCTGAAAAAGTCCATTTAAAATTAAACCACCTGTAACATTCCCAGTGGATCAGCAAAGAAAACCAGTACCACATCACATAGGACCCAGCAACTAGGAAGAGAAATATCAGTTAGGACAGAATACTCAAGAGCAAAGGAGGCATATGACAACATGAATGCAACAACCATAAGCACACTTAAGGAGACTCAAGAGTACAAAGAAAAAAGTTTCTGGAGTTAGAAAGAAAATTAAAGTGAAGAAGAGGCTAACGTTTTGATATTTGAATTAAAGGCATGGGTGAGCAGTATAGAAAAAAGTTAATCCACCCAAAATAGAAACCAAATGTCACAGTAAGTACTGGAAAAAAAATTAGACTAGGATTTTATTCTAAAAGAAAAGCAATTTGTTTTAAAAGTAGGAAAATACATTTATATTTTCTTATTTGTGAAAATTCAGGATATAATTGCCATATCCTAACTCTTAAAATGAACAGCAATGACATAAGTGTTGATTTTCTTTTGGCACAGTTTTTCTGGCAAAAGTGTATGATAGTTTTGTGCACCCTGCCTTCACAGTTGACTTTCGTGCACAGTCATAAGTAAGGTCATCTGTACAAAAACATTGGAGGTTTCACCAGTTTCCCCACAGACCTCTCCAAAGCCTTTGATATTCAAATTGATTTTTTGACTCCCATCTTCTGACATCATCCCTGTTAAGTTTCTCTTTTTCCCAAATTAACTTTACCAGATTCTTATTTTGGCTTTGCCAATGATTTGAGCCATTCTCCAGCATCATCAGCTTTGTGAACTCCTTCATGTTAGCAACATTTGTGATTTCAGTTTAACAACTGTTTTCATTGCATCATTAGATTTTACAACAGCCACATTCAATGGCACAGTTACTTACGAAGCTCATTTGCTAGACTATGAACTCTTCAATGAAGAAGCTGTGACTTATCTTCTACCACCAATGATTGCCATAAAGGAGGTACCGATTAGTATTAGCTGAATTTAATGGCTTTTCATTTAAGGTCTTCATCTTTAAATATTGACTAGCATAGATACACAATATTGATTGAGGACAAACTTTATTAAGTGGTTAATTCCTTAGCATATTTTTTAAATGTTATGTTGACTTTTGCTTCCCTGTCTCATCTGTGAGTACCTAGATAAGTGTTTGGACCACTAGCACGCACTGATATTATTTAATTAACAGCCTCTTTAATGGAGAAGCTGTGACTTGTTCATCTTTTGCCTCCAATGACTGCCATCAAGTAGGTATCAATTAACAGTATTGCACTGAATGACTTTTCATTTACAATCTTCATCTTTCAGTATTTCCAGTCCAACCAGAAATACATCATAAGCAGCACATAGCTCAATTAAATCATTGGCAAGATTAGAAAGACAGTCTAGAAGTAACTTTGGGCACACACAGAGTATTTCACAAATGTTATTTGAATTGACAAATGAATCTTCAAACAAGACAAAAAAGGTTTTGTTTTACCTATAATTTTGCATGGAAGTCTTGGGTAACCAGAGTAATTGTCGGTTTTCCTTCCTTCTCTCCCTCCCTGCCTCCCTTCCTTCCTTCCTTCTCCCTTTTCCCCCTTCCCCCTTATTTTCTTCTTTATTTCTTTCACTCTTTCAGTATAAAGAGGTTATCATCCTGAAGGAACAAGACAATTGACTGCAAGGGCCAAATAAGTCAACGTCCACGAGAATAGAGAGTCAAGATGACCCCCAAAGAAAGGAAATTTGCTAATCTGGGTGTTACTTGCTTTCCATCCAACAGAGAGAGTCTTTAATATGTTCATTCATCCCTCCAGTCTTCAGGAGCTTTTCCAGCCATCTGGCTTGCTTGCTGACCCTTGCCCTTTCAGGTAGCAGCCATAAATGCAAAGCTCTCAAATAGGAAAGTCTGTTGGTCTCAGAAGGCCTACTCTAGGCAAGGTTAGGAAGATGGTAGATAATGATCCTTTCGCATCTCCCGAGAATTTAAATACACAAATTAAAAAGCACATTAACTCTTTGTTTAAAAGAAAACAAAATGTCATCAAAGGC
>NW_016812411.1:54687-68922 GCF_001698545.2 Rhinopithecus bieti | reverse complement strand
ATCAAAGGCAGGCTTGATTCAAATGCAGTTTAGGCTAATGAAGGAGCTGTGTCCTTTCACTATTTGTTCTGGGAGCTTTTCAATCAGTTAGCATTGGCAAAGCTTCTGAACAAAGACAGTAATTACCAGATAAAAATTGCCTTCAGTGCATTGTCTAACTGTGTTCAGTTTGGCATGAATGGATTTATGATCCTTTCATTCCAATAGGAACTACCAGTCCGCCTTTCACTTCAAATAGCCTATTCATCTCGGCATAAAAACAGCTAAAATATACTAGCAGAATATGCTGCCTCTGCAACCCAAGCTGCACACAGCAGGAGTCAGCTTCTTCCAACAGGCACAAATATAGCTGGCTTTGAAAAACTATAAAACAAAGGCTCTAGAAAACTCTTGCATAATTTTTTTAAAAACAGCAATTATTTGGTTCCAGTTCCTTTTACTACTCTGTATCTTTTATCCAAAATTAAATTAATTCCATTGTGTATAAAATGGTCAAAACCACAAATTACAGCAGGGAATTTATGCTTAAATAATGATCTGTGGTTGCTATTCAGATACATAGATTAATACTTTCTATTCCTTAGGGGAAATGACAGAGAGAGGTGTTTTGTTTTGTTTTGCTTTGTTTTAATAGTTAAGGCATAAAGAATCACTTTATCAGAAATAACTTAATTGGTGGCAATTTACTTTACTCCCAACATCCATCTGCAGTGCATTATCTGTTCTACCCTCTATCCCGTGCGTGAGGTAAATTTCTGTGTACGCACAAACCACGTATTAGAAGCACAGAGTAGTACTCATAAAGGAAGTTTCTATAGAAAATTAAGACCTTCATGCAGAACTTTGTGCTGCAATAATATGATACAGTGCATGCTAAAATGTTGACCTGAGACTGTCTTCAAGTATGGTGGTTTCAAGATCAGTTCCAATCACGACTTTCTCATTGGTCAGCATCACATGATGTCTTCATGGTGGTATGAGTTTTGCAATTGATCCCGTTGGCTTTGGTTATCAACAATGTTTCATCGGATGTATAAGAACTGCTCATGTTGGTTTGTCCCAAATGCATCCTAGAAATGATAACTATTTAACTAACACAAGTATATAACTGTAACAGAGTGGAGTCCTGAAAAGGTACTCTCCAAAATTTGACAGACTTGTTTCTATGCCTTGACCTGTTGCTAAGTCTATATATGAGTAACTCTCTTTACTTCTGTTGAACTTCAGGATGCTATTACTAAAAACTAGCGGAGGGAGTTGGTCCAGAATATTCCTTTTGTCTCAAAGTATTTCATGGAGAGATGTGCTGATAAGATACACCATGCATATGCTTGTTACTATGCCCTGCTGGAAGAATCAAGCCTCTGAGAATCCCTGCAATAAATAAATTTGTTTAACTTTTTAGCACAGCATTTTAAGAATTTATATGACTAATGAACTCCTTTTTTTCTTTAGTGGAACAGTCCTAACATTCCCACCCTGATTGTTTCTCAAACACACTTGTGGAAGCACTAAACTAGAGTGTCTGCAAGCTCCCTTCCAGACCTAATCTAATTCTAGGCTCAGTCCCCACTTTGTGGACTAATGGCAATGAACCCCCATCATGACCAATTGCTAGAGAGTCAGAATTTTTTAATGCAGTGCAATTTTTTCCAGCCTCCAACATTCATAGGGACACAAAATACATCTCTCTCCCTATTCTTCATCCTTCAAGTACACAGAAAGTATCTATAATCACCAAAGAGAGTCCAGGGCCCTTAGTCATGTAAATCTACGTTATTTAAGTGTGTTCTTGTTTGTGGTCCCTTGGTAGATGTAGATTAAGGCTCAGCCCTGAGTAATTTGAATATATGTGGAGTAATGATACTTTGCCTTGTCTATTTCTTGCCTTTTGACATCAATACAAATTATACCTTTAAAAAATCTACCCAAACACCATAATCTCCACCTTTAACTTCCCAACAACTCTCTCACAGATTTTGTCAAGACTTTGCTGACAAATCTGTTTTAAATCCCAGTTGCTCCCATTTTTGCTCATTCCCACTTTTTTTATTCTCTCGTATGCCCAGAGAACAACTGTCAGCTACCACCCATGTAACAGTGGTTTCCATATTCAAAGTCTAATTCTCCATTAGCATTCTGTTCTTCATTTCATTTACCATTTCTTCTAGAATTCCACCATCCTAACTTCTAATGGCTTTGATTGCTTTTCTCTGGATTTTCTCCAAGTTCTACATCTCTCCCTTGAACTAAAGTTCCCAATTTGAACACAGTGCTTCCATGGAGATATGACTAATAATGCATTGGCTCTTAAATCTGGCTGAACATCAGAATCATATTTTTTGAAATTATGGATTACTGAGCCCACACAGCCATGTACAAAACATTAAATTGTTATTTTTGATTCCTATACTTGTTAAACAACAGGATCCAATTAAGCTAAAGAAGAGCTTCAACCTATTTTCTCACCACTTCCGTGATCATGAACAACCAGTCACAGTGGGTCTCCCTCCAACATTAACTTCCCATGGTTGATAAAGCTTTCAGGAAAGAGAGTTATCATATCACAAATACCACAATGATTTTTATCTGAATGGCTTCCCTCCAACATTCCAGATCCATCTAAATTTTCACCTCATTGGAAGGTCTTTCCTGACCCATGCAACTCAACTTAACAAAAAACCCTCACAGTTTTTATATGCTTTGTTGGGGATTGACCCATCTTGCATTGCATTGCTAGCATAGTATGTCTAGCATGGGCATGCCTTCTGAAGTTTGGAACTTCCCATCAAGGAAACAGGAAAATGCCACTGGCAATGAGCTGAAGACTGATTTACTCTACCAGGCATGACTTTAATGACTAACGATTTGTACACCCTTTAGAAGCTCTTAGATTGTAGAGCCCCTTACTATTGTGTTTGTGTTCTGACCCCAGTCCTGGGGATGAATCTGTTTCAGTTAAAATTAACATTTTTGTTTCAGTTAAAATTAACATTTCATACAAGTCTTCACTATATTCCTCTGCATACATTTCCCACCAAATAACAGCTAGAATGAAGGTCCCCTCAACTTTGAGGACAGAACATTTGTAACCTCCCTATCACCACCACAAGATGTAGCGTATACTAGCTATTTTTTCAAAAATTTTTTCCCAAATAGACTGCATGCATTCTGAAAGGAAGTGTTATGTCTTAAAATTTTTGCATTTCTTATAGGGCACTGTGCCTAGTAAATAGTCTTCAGTAAATACACCATCAGAATGCAAAAATCAAAGTAACTTAGGGAATAAGCATTCTAACCTCTCATTTTATAGATGAAGAAAAAGATTTTTGAAAAAATAGCTAGTATATGCTACATCTTATGGTGGTGATAGGGAGGTTATAAATGTTCTGTCCTCAAAGTTGAGGGGACCCTCATTCTAGCTGTTATTTGGTGGGAAATGTACGCAGAGGAATATAGTGAAGACTTGTATGAAATGTTAATTTTAGCTGAAACAGATTCAACCCCAGGACTGGGGTCAGAAGACAAACACAATAGTAAGGCGTGATCACTTTCATTGACTTCAGCTGGAAACAGGTTCAGAGACTTGAAATGATTTGCCCAGATAAAAGTATGTAGTCAAAACTAGATCTCAGACTACTCTATTCCCCGGGCTGTTTTTGTTTACTCCATGTATCCTCTGTTAATTGACCAGATTGATTGATTGACTTCCTAGCTCTGTCACCAGGAAGTCCAAGTAAAACTCCACCATTGAACACTTGAAAGGCATGTCTTCAGAAGGGTAGGATTTCCCATCAAAGAAACAGAAAAATGCCATTGGCAATGAGCTGAAGACTGACTTTGATTTACCCCACCAAGCATGATTTTAATGACTACTTGTACAAACATGTAGGTACATCAGTATTGGGTAGATTCATAGTGTTAGGATAAATTAGGTAATTGAGTACAAAATACGGGCACAAGCTAGACCAGGTCCAAACACCTGGCCTCATATCAGTTGAAACCATCATATCAAGAATAAACAGTAGAAAGACGTGATCACTTTCATTGACTTCAGCTGGAAACATTTACAATCCAATTTCAATTTAGCAAGATTTCATCAGAAGGTATCTTCCACAAATTGAGGTCCATCTTATTGTTACTATTTGAATTATTTGTGTGTATGTGTAGTTTGGAACATCTTAGTGTTATTGCTGCTACTGCGGTTTCTATCACTGTTTGATGCTGGGACTCTTAAGCTCCAACCACGTTTTCACCCAGCTGAGTCGCCTTCTTATCACCCCTTTCTGGTGAGTAAGATCATCTAGATAGATTCTCCAAAAGAAATACCCAGTGAGGGAGGGCAACAAGCAGGGCCACAAACCAGTCCTCATGAACCCAGGCCCTGAGCATAAAAGGCTATTTGATACACATGGAATTTGGAGGTGGGGTAGACAGCAACTGAATCTTTAACTTGTAGAATATATTCTTTAGAAATGGCTCCCCGAACCATGCTAAACCCCGTAAGTTGCCCAGACACTGAAAACCCAAAAGAAAAGCTTCCCCTGTTAGTTAAGGTCAGGGAAGCAGAGGCATTTCTCAGAAAATGTGTAGCTTCTTTGGCATTATGAGCCTGAAGAAAACTTTTCAAGCCCAACTGCGAATGAGTCAGCAGAGTTTTCAGAACAGCCAAGGAGAGAATGCTTTCCTTAGAAGACTATTTATTTGGTTGCTACATAATACTGTAGATTAATTAGGAGTAAGAATGAATGAAACTATTCGGAAAAAGTGATAGCAGCTTGAAAGCTTCACCCACCCCTGACCTAATGGAGGAGGAAACATTACAGTTCTGGGTAGTTCATTATTTTGAGGGGGTGGAAGAAAGTGACATCAACCAAAGTATTCTTATAAAATCTTTGAGTATTGGCCCAGATATCACCCTTATAAGGTCAAGATTATAGAACAAATGAGTTAGTTCAACATTTAAATAAACCCTTGATATTTAAAGGTATCAAATATGCCCAATGTGACTCCCAATATGTTTAAAAAAAAAAAAAAGATCGAGAGCAAAATCTAGCCAAAATAGAAATTAATATGGCTTAGAAACGTCTTTCCTCATTTTCTAAATGTTTCCATATCTGGCAAAATGACCAGAGTGGAGGGTGAATGCTTTCACCATGCTCAAAATTCAAACTCCAAGTTTAAGTGATTACTTAAGAGGCTTTAGTCTCTGAAATCCACCTGTCCTCACATGACATCATTAAATGTTTGCTTCTTAGGCTATTTCTTCTCTCTTCTTGGTCATCAATTGCTCCAACTAAACTGGATCATTCCCATCAGCATACATACACCAGCATGTATTTATCACCAGGTTAAAACAAATACCAACTCATGGTCAACTTCATTTCATTTATACCCTTCCCTCTGAACTATTTCGGATTTTGCTTGTTCGTTTTGTTTTGTTTTGTTTTGTTTTTGAAACAGGATCTTGCTTTGTTGCCCAGGCTGGAATGCAGTGGCATGAACCTAGCTAACTGCAGCTTCAGCCTCCTAGGTTCAAGCGATCCTCCTGCCTCAGCCACCCAAGTAGCTGGCACCACAGGCATGCACTACCATACGTGGCTAATTTTTGTATTTTTTTTTTTGTAGAGACAGGGTTTCACCATGTTGCCCAGGCTAACCTCCAACTCCTGGGCTCAAGCGATCCCCCTGCCTCAGCATCCCAAAGTGCTGGGATTACAGGCATGAGCCACTGTGCCCAGCCCCTCTGAGTTATTGTGAATTACTTTCCAGACATTGGATTGTTTTATTCATAAATAGTTAAGCATTTATCTCTAAAGATAAAGATCATTTTTGAAAACATAACCATAACACACTTATCCCACCTAAAAATATTAGCAGCTTTAATTTAACAATGTTCGTAAAGAAAGTCTATTACTTACAGAGAACTAGAAAAAGTACTGGAAGCTGACCAGAGACAAAACAAAGAGCACTGGTTCTTTTCTTTGGGCATTTGCTTAAAGAACATCACATGCCCACCTAAACAGGGTCCGCCTCTCTGTATTCTATCATTAGGAGCAGCAGGACATCTGGGGGTTGAGAAAGATGGAAGAGAGCATCCTTATATAACATTACAATCTGGAAGTATCACTCTCAAAAACGGTAAGTTTTTAAGTTTATTTTTAGTTTGGTTTGCAATTTTTTTAAAAAAATCCTTCAATTGAACTCTGGGACTCTGCAGATTCTAGAAAATAGAATATTGTGGCAAGACTGGCTTCAGAAGTTTTATGGCTTAATAGAAAATTAAGGTGGCAGACCTGGTGAAAATCTTTGTAAGGTCATGCATGCCTCCCATGCCCCAGTATTTGCCACGCTCTCTCTTTTTTTTTTTTTTTTTTTTTCCCCAGACAGGGTCCTGCTCTGTTGCCCAGGCTGGAGAGATCAAAGTAAAATTTTTTGATTTCTGGGGTGAGCCTTCATCCAGGTCAAAATATTCTGGAAGAAGGCTTGCCTGGCACCTGGAATTCCATACCCTTGAGCTCTCCTTTTCACAGAACAGCATTCGTCAGATTTATTGACAGCATAGCAGTGGCATAATTAACATATAATCCAGTAGAGTTGAGCTTTTGACCTTGGCACTATTGACATTTGGGGCCAGCCAATACCTTGCTGTGGCCATCCTGTGCACAGTAGGATGTTTTCAGCATCCCTGGCCTCCACCTGCTAGATACCAGGAGCACCTCCACCCCCATAGAAGTTATGTCAACCAGAATGTCTCCAGATATTGCCAGATGTCCCCTGGAGGGCAAAATCAACCCTGGTTGACCACCACTGCAATGGTATTATTTTTTATCAAATATATGAAACATAAAGATTGCTAAGGGATATAAAGTAGATTAGATATCCAGTCTTAAAGGAAACCACTACTATCATCACTGGCCAAAAAAAGAACAGTGCTAATAATTAGACATAAAGTAATAAATGAAAACTATCATTGCTTTGAAATATTCCCTGGAGGAAATTAAACATCTGTGTAAATTTTATCCTTTCACGTGTGAAGATGACTGGGATAGCAGGTGTGCTAAAAGACATTGTTCCAAAGCCTGTTCTGTGGTTTGCTGATGAGAATATTCTCTGGCTTGGGCTACAGCTGCCATGTGCAGTGTCTCTATTGACAGTCTTTCTCAACCACTCCCGAAAATCCCCACATTGTTTGAACTCGAGTTTTGTAATTACAGAGATGTGGTTCTCAAAGCCAAAAATGAAGCTGCCTGGCTGGAGCAGCAGGATATAGAATAGGCTCTTGGGACTGGTAGATTATAACTTTTGTGGTTT
The DNA here is from genome assembly GCF_001698545.2 of Rhinopithecus bieti. Classification (NCBI taxonomy): domain Eukaryota; kingdom Metazoa; phylum Chordata; class Mammalia; order Primates; family Cercopithecidae; genus Rhinopithecus; species Rhinopithecus bieti. Next base: position 61,608 of record NW_016812411.1, on the reverse strand, counting down.
TAAGTACTCATAAATGTGGTGGAGAGGGGTTTTGGAGATGATCCACAACTCGTCAGAGGCCCTGCTATTTTTTCTACCCACAGCCATTGTAGAGAATCCAGGCCGAGTTTAAGAGTGCTGTAGAAATACACTGCTGTTACTGCTGTTTCTATTAATGTTTGATGCTGGGACTCTTATGCTCCAACCACGTTTTCACCCAGCTGAGTTGCCTTCTATCACGCCTTTCCAGTGAGTAAGATCATCTAGATAGATTCTCCAAAAGAAATAACCCAGTGAGGGAGGGGCATCCAGCATGACCACAATTCTAGTTGTTGTGTGCGAATGGTAAACAGAATGAAATTATGTATGTGTGTGTTGGTCATTATATGCATGCAGACACATTCATATGCATACGTAGTATAAATTAATCTCCATAAATGCCTAAGGTGATGGCAGTGATTAGGGGCAGTTAAAAATGTTAAGCACAAATTGGAGCTGAGACACTGATCAGAGAAAAATTATCTGTAATACTGAGAAAGAGCCATCTGTCATGGCTAGAGGCTCAAGCAGAGAAGGGATAAGTGGAGAGGCCCCAGGAACAGATGGAGAGGCTTGAACCCCCACACAGAGCAGAGCGTCCAACAGCTGGGACTGATTAATCCAGACGGCCGACTATTACGTCATGTGTTGGATTACACCCAAGTGAATGGCTAAAAGCTCCTAGCAAGTTCAGGCCAATATGAAGTCGCTTCACAGATGGTGTCCACCTTGGAATTCCACGAAGGATGAAGACACTGCTCAGTCCTGCCTCATTGTCCTCTGTGGAAAGAGCAAGAGGAATGAGGATAGGCCTTTCCCATCCCTTTATTCTTCTTTATTCTCAGGGTAAATGGAAATAGAGAAGGAGAGTAAGTGAGATTTTAAAGAAGCTTATTGACCTGTGTCTTTGTTCTCTGCTTGCTCTCTAAATTACATGATAGAGGGAATGATAAGGAACTTTAATGTAGGAAGTTCAGTCCAGTAAATTGATCCCATAGCCCAACATGTGATAAAAAGTTTCTGAAGATTAACTTGATCTACTAATGCTTCTTAGTAATCCCACAAACACTTTAAACAACATTTCAGAAGCACAGGTAATCCCACAAGCATTTCAGCAACGTTTCAACTCAACACCTGTCCCCTCTCCAATGTTCCCTTCAAGTCAGAAACCTAACTTTGAGTACCCAACTCTACTGTCAATCAGTCACTGGGGCCTTATGGAATCAATGGAGTCTTGTAGATTCCATCTCCTTAGCATTGCTTGAAACCATCTTGGCTTCTCTATTCTCATTGTTGTTGCCTCAATTCTGACCTTCAGTAAGTCCTGCCTTGACTGTTACAATAGTTTCTTCTAAGCTATCTTCCGGTTTCTTTGCTCCAGTGCATTCTTTTCACAGGGTTGGAGCGATGGGAAAACTTCCTCTTTCCCCTCTGAAGGTTCTCTGAAAATCACTGACAAGAGACAGATTAGATTAATAGGAGAAAAGGCATACAAATTTATTTAAGATCATAGTTTTATGTGACATGGGAACCTTTAGAATGAAAACCCAAAGATACAGAGCAAACTGGCCATTTTTATGCTTAGGTGCAACAAAGTGTGGACAGCTGTGCAGAAATGTGATTGGACAAAAATGTTGTGATCTAAAGCTAATAGAGTGAGTAGGGAAACCCAACAAGGCCTGTCTGTCTAGATTCTTCTTGACCTCTCTGAGCAGCATTCCTTCCTTCTGCGTATGGGGCAGGACCCTCTCTGGAATGGGGGTTTTAGGACCTACAGTCAAACTAGTCAGGTCAGATCATTTCTGTATGGCCAGTTTTTACACAGAAAGGTGGGAGGGAAAGTTAAGAGTAATGTTTTTAGGTTTTATGGCTGGCTTTGGGGAACAGGGTTTCTGGTTTCCAGAACCTGCCTTGGGGAAGGATTCTAGCTTCTATTGCTCCTCGGGGGAGAATGGGACTGAAAGACAGGAGGGCAGGGGAAGGTCAGAGAACAACATCTGCTTCTAAGGCTGCTTCTGGAGCCTTTATTTTGGGGTATTGTTTTCTGAGTCCCCACAATAGCCTCCAGAATAGCCTTCTTAAAACTGAAATCTGTTCATATTATTTTCCTGCTTACCACTCTTGTATGGCTGCCCATTCTCAAAGGTTTTAGACATACTTTTGTCTTGACAGAATATAGATGAAATTCATCAAAGCAACACAATTCTATATATGTAGTCAGATTTTCATGAAACTAATTTTTTTTTTTCTGAGAAATAAAGTTCATCACAGTGAGTCAAGATGCCTCATTCCAAGCTATGGTGTAAATTTCATAGACTAAGAAATGTGCGAGTTTTCTTTTTGCTAAGTATGACACATCACCTCTCTCTCACAAAGGGATATATGTTGTTACCAGGGTAAACTCATTAGTTTTGATCAATGTTTTGTGAACTCAAAAGTATCTGAGACAGCTCTCAGTCAATTTAGAAAGTTCATTTTGTGAAGGTTAAGGACATGCCCATGACACAGCCTCAAGATTACGTGCACAAGCTGGTCGGGGTACAGCTTGCCTTTATACATTTTAGGAAGACATAATACATCAGTCAATACATGTAAGGTTTACATTGTTTCGATCTGGAAGGGTGGGGCAACTCGAAGCAGGGGTCAGGCTTTCAGGTCATAGGTAAATTTAAACATTTTCTGATTGGCAATTGGTTGAAAAAGTTATTATCAGTAGAAAGGATTGTTTGGGTTATGATAAGTGGTTGTGGAGGCCAAGGTTTTATCATGCAGATGAAGCCTCCAGGTAGCAGGCTTCAGAAAAAATAGACTGTAAATGTGTTTTTATCAGACTTAAGGTCTGTGTTGATGTTAATGCTGGAGGGGTATAATGAGGCTTATCCATCATGGCCTGAACTAGTTTTTCAGGTTAACTCTGGAATGCCCTTGGCCAAAAGGAGGGGTTCATTTAGATGGTTGAGGGGCTTTAGAATTTTATTTTTGGTTTACAGTATCATGGTTATATAAGATGTTAATATTAGGAGATGCTGGGTAAAAGGCATACGGGAACCCTCTGTACTACCTTTGCAACTTTTCTGTAAATCTAAAATGATTTCAAAATGTTACTATTAACTATACTCTTGAGGCTATTTATGTCTATTTTATCTGAATAATGGGAATATCATCTAACGGTGTGCTAAAACCTCTTTCCCCAACTCCACATTCAGTGATAGCTAGTTGGTAGTTTCACGTCAGACAATGTGGGAGTGTTTACACCCTGGCAAGTGGTAAGTGCTATAAACATTTATCAGCATACTAAGGCAGCCAGATGTGACTTTCTCTGCCTGAATATGAAAAGGTGTCAATACATATGGGTTGCCAAAAGTGCAAGGGAGAAGATAAGACAGCCACTGTGAAAACAAGCTCCCCTCTTTCTCTGTAAAGGCTACAAATCTGCTTATGAGTGTTTCAGAGTCGCTGGGCAACCCAGGTCACAGGCATATGGCAGAGATCCCTGTGCTGCTCTGGGCCCCTAGGAAGGCAGGGTGTGGAGCCTATCATTTCAGATTCTGAAAACTTTGACGGATGCGGGAAGAGACCGTGGAAGCCAAACAGGAATCTCCTTATAATTTTAGCCATGATGAGGATATTGAGAAACAATCAAAATACTTAAAATTTGGCATCGGGGGTCAGGGCCCATCAATTCTACATAGTAGCTACCAGCATAACATTTTCCATCATGGTTTTCTGTCCATTAAGCGTCATGTTATTATTCTGTGCCAAAATCATTCAATTTAGTATATGAAGAAAAAAGGAATACTTCCAGGGACCACACACCCAACAGAGTGGGATGTTGAAAAGATTCACCATCCAGATCTTTCATGGTAGAGGTGATCAGCATTGAGGGTACAGTTTGAAGTTTGATTTTTTTTTTTTTTTTTTTTAAATGGGGTCTCCCCTGTTGCCCCGACTGGGGTGCAGTGGCATGATCTGGGCTCACTGCAACCTCTGCCTCCCAGGTTCAAGCGATTCTCCTGCTTGAGCCTCGTGAGTAGCTGGGACTGCAGGCCCACCAAGCCTGGCTAGTTTTTGTGTTATTAGTAGAGACGGGGTTTCACCTTGTTGGCCAGGCTGGGCTCAAACTCCTGGCCTCAAGTGCTAAAGGGAATTTAGAATATTTTATTGTGTGCTTTTGGTTAGCATACCCAAGGGAGGGGGTGCCTTAGATATTCATGAGCCACAGCTGGGGATTTTAAGCAACCCTCATTGGTCATAAAGTCCAGAGAAAAGAAGGAGCCTCTCCCGTCCTTCAGGGCTTCTGGATGCCCTGCTAGACCTGCATTGTGTGTAAAAACCTTCTCAAGATTATCTGAGGATAGATGCTCACAGCATTTTACAAATAAACACAAAAGTATTTTAGCAATTTTAATAAACCCTGAATTTTCTGGAAATCAACTACTGTATGAATCAAAAGTTTGTGTTTTGCTCTGTATGGAACTTTTAGCACAAGTCGTTCATTGTTCTGGAAAATCCTGACACCACCAGTTCTCAATATAACACACCTGAATCTACTGGCATTTGTAATTATTTCATTCTTAGTTTTCCTACAACTATTTATTATTAAAGGGGAGCACTGTTCTGATAAGGCTGCAAATCACTGCCTTGAATTTCTGTAAATCACTGGAATCTATGCTGCTTGAAACCAATGTGTAGGGACCAAGGGAAAACGTCCCCCTTTGCCCACTGAAGGTTTGCTGAAAAATCAACTGACAAAAAATAGGACAAAAGGCATACAAATTTATTAACATACATGAGAGTCCTACAAAATATGAGATCTCAAAGAAATGGCCAGATAATTAATTTATGCTTTTATACCATCTTGAGGTTACAGAATGAATGGGGACTTGGGAGACTGCAAAGCACGCTATGTTGGCAAAACAAGTTATAGGAGAAGGAGAAGAGGAGGCCTGGCTGGCAAAGTTGGTCTCGTTACATAGATAAGACCTCACAGGTAGCAGCTCTCAGAGAGGATAGATGGTAAATGTTTCTTTCAGATCTTTAAATGTGTCAGACTGTCAGTTCATCTTTCCTAGATCCAGACAAGGCAGAGCTAAGAGAAAGCCTGGCTGCATCNTATAAAACCTTATACCGTTGTCATACTTAAGAAGATTAATAATAATCCCATTACATGGCCTTCACATGCAAATTTTCCAACTGACAAGTCAAAAAGACACAGAAGTCAGCTTAAGGGTGTTCCTACTGATGAAATTAGGAAAATTTGAGCATCAAAATGAATAGTGACAATAAAGGAGTATAGTCCATTAAACAAAAGAAGGACCTGTGTGTCCATATTTATATAAATAAATGGTGGGGAGGCAAGGGGAAAAAACATTGTCTTTGTAATAGAAAACCACCTATGAAGTAGAAGGAACAATGGGATAAGAAAATTACCATCATAATAATAATTGATTTAGGCAAGAATCATCAATGGATACTAAAATTAGTGGGTGGAAGCTTGAGGAGTATATTGTATTAGTTTCCAACTACTGCTGTGACAACTTACCACAAATTTTGTGGCTTAAAACAATGCAGATTTATTATTTCACAATTCTGTAGGTTAGAAGTCCAATGCAAGTCTCCCCAGGCTAACACCACCATGTTAGCAGGGCTGCATTCCTTTCTGAAGACTCTGGGGAAGAAGCCCTTTCCTTGCCATTTCCAACTTCTAGAGGTGTATTAATAGCGTATTTTATTTTCTCTATTTTAATGCTTTGATATCTTGGGGTCTTGCTGACCCTGGAGCTCTTCCAAGGACTAGCTAATCCCTAGAGATAGTAGAGGATTTGACTGCAAGTGTGCCTGTCTAATGCAAACCAACTAATCCAAAGCCCACACCCACAACCACCTCCTCTGTTGAGCTCTGACACTCTGGGCCACCACTACCCTGCCTTAATCACCCAGTCCAGGTACCAGACACTAGAGAGAGCCCTTACACCTCAGAGTCCACTGAAATTATTCAAACTAGTTGATCTAAACCTGCTTACCCTGCCTCACCCATTTCTTCCAATGGAAACCACAATAAAGGCTCTTGCCCACGTTTTCACCTTGCACTCTTTGCCTCCTGACCAACTGATAAAGTTTGGATGTGTGTCCCTGCCCAAATCTCATATTGAAATGTAATCCCCAATGTTGGAGTTGGGGCCTAGTGGGAGGTGATTGGATCATGGGGCAGTTAAACCATTAACGGTTTAGCGTGCCATCTCCCTTGGTATTGTCTTCATGATAGTGAGTTCTTGTTAGGTCTGGTTGTTTAAAAGTGTGTAGCACCTCCTCCCTCACTCTCTTGCTCATGCTCTGGCCATGTGACATGCCTGCTCCCCTTTCCATCATGATTGTAAGTTTCCTGAGGCCTCCCCAGAAGCTGAGCAGATATAGCATTATGCTTCCTATAATAGCCTGCAAAACTGTGAACTAATTAACTCTTTTCTTTACAAATTACCCAGCTTGAGGTATTTCTCTTTTTTTTTTTTTTTTTTTTTGAGATGGAGTTTCGCTCTTTCACCCAGGCTGGAGTGCAGTGGCACGATCTCGGCTCATTGCAACCTCTGTCTTCCAGTTTCAAGCGATTCTCCAGGCTCAGCCTCTGGAGTAGCTGGGATTACAGGTCCATGCCACTACCACTCGGCTAATTTTTGTATTTTTAGTAGAGATGGGGTTTCACCATGTTGGCCAGGCTCATCTCGAACTCCTGACCTTGTGATCCACCTGCCTCAGCCTCCCAAAGTGCTGGGATTACAGGCTTGAGCCACCACGCCCGGCCCCTGAGGTAGTTCTTTATAGCAGTGTGAGGACGAACTAAAACACCAAGCCCAGTGCTTCCTCATGTAGCCCCCATCATTTGGCATGTCTGCACTTGGGATCTGT
>NW_016812411.1:29121-52058 GCF_001698545.2 Rhinopithecus bieti | reverse complement strand
ATGTTCGCCAGGATGGTCTCGATCTCCTGACCTCGTGATCCGCCCGTCTCGGCCTCCCAAAGTGCTGGGATTACAGGCTTGAGCCACCCGCCCCGGCCTGAAATGTGTAATTTTTTTCACTTTACATTCAAGTTGTTGTCGCCTTTCCCAGGGACACCAGAGGTCCTGGCTTTGCTTCAAGACAAGGCTTCACAACCTCAGAACTAATTAACATTTGGGGAAAATGCACAGTGGATATTGCTAAACCGCGTACAGTGCACAGGACAGTACCAGCCCCCACCCCAACATGGGGTATATCTGTGGTCTCTACCCACTAGATTCGAGCAGCAACCTCCCCACAAGTTGTGACAACCAATGTTAAACGTTATACAAATTAAATTTAATAGAGTTTAACTGAGTAAAGAACAATTCTAAAATCAGGCAGCCCACAGAACCACAATAGGTTCAGACCTGAAGGTCTGCCACATGGTTGGATAACATTTATGGACAGAAAAAGGAAAGTGACACACAGAAAACGTAAGTGAGGTACAGAAACTGCTGGATTGGTTTTATAGCACCGTGTTTGCCTTATTTGAACAGGGTTTGAACAGTTGGCTGCCCGTGATTGGCTGAAACTCTGTGATTGGTACAAGGGTAAGTTAGTCTGTTTACATATCAAGTTACGTTACAGTTCAGTATGTACGGAGAAACCTTTAGGCCAAACTTGAAATATATAAGGAGGCAGATTTAGGCCAAACTTAATTTTAACACCAGAAATGTCTCCAGACATTGCCAAATGTCCCCTGGGAGGCAAAATCACCCCTAGTTGAGAACCTCTGGTTTAAGGCAACTCTACTTTGGAATTCTTTTCAGAATGAGGAGAATTTGGGTCATGTTTCTCAAAGCACGATTTGCAAATCAGATCAAAAATATAGGATTCCCCCAAGGTACTGGCCAAAAGTGCAAATCAGAATCTGGGGTGTGTCATATGGTGGGTCAGAGACAGGCACGATGGCTCCTGCCTGTAACCCCAGCACTTTGGGAGGCCAAGGCAGGCGGATCACTTGAGGTCAGGAGCTCAAGACCAGCCTGGCCAACACAGTGAAACCCTGTGTCTACTAAAAATACAAAAATTAGCGGGGCTTGGTGGTGCATGCCTGTAATCCCAGCTACTTGGGAGGCTGAGGCGGGAGAATCATTTGAACCCGGGAGGCAGAGGTTGCAGTGAGCTGGCATCGTGCCACTGTACTCCAGCCTGGGTGACAGAGCAAGACTCCATCTCAGAACAACTAAAGTAAAATTAAAAAGATCCTGACTTGATTCCAGCTCTACTTGTTAGTAACAGTGTGGCCTTAGCAATTTATCCTCACTGAACTTCATATTCCTTAGCAGCAAACTGAGAGTGAAAACGATGCTACATCTCAGGGATCTTTCGAGGATTAAATGAGATACTGTATGTGAGGAACTCACAATAGTGTGGGTCTTATTGATCTTTGTAATACCTTGTTATCCTAACCCAAGCTGAGCACATATAGCAAGAACAAGGTCAGAGACCCTGGGAGCAGGAACTGAGGAGCCAGCCTTGGCTTCAAATGGGCAAAGGCTATTAACAGTTTTGTTGCAGAGTTAAACCATAAATTCCTTTCCAAGGTTAGTTGGCCTATGCCCAGGAATGAATGAGGACAGCTTAAAGGTTAGAAGCAAGATGGAGTAGGTTAGGTCTAATCTCTTTCACTGTCATCATTTCCTCAGTTATAATTTTTGCAAAGACATTTTCAGCATATCAAGGCTTTAAGCTAGTATTATCCAATACAGTAGCCACTAAACAAATGTGGCTGTTTGAATTTCAATATATATTAATATTAAATAAAATTAAAATCAGTTTTTGAATCACACTAGCCACACTTCAAGTACATAACCAAATGTGGCTAGGGACTACTATACTGGATGGCACAGATACAGAACACGTCTGTCATCATAGAAAGTTCATAGCAAGCTGAATTTTAAATAACCACAGAAGCCTAGCTCAGTGTTTCTGTCATTTTTACTAGGAACACATAAACTAAAATGAAGACATACATTAGGACTTTCTGGGGAAAAGCCACTAATGTTTTTTCACCTTAAATGGTGGTTTATTTTTTGTCACTTTGTGGAAGTTAAAAGTAAATATTCCCTATATCTGTTTTGACTTCTCATTAAGTTAATAACTAAGTCACAAAAAAGATACTCCTTTTTCCAACACTCTTTGTTGGTGCTCAGGCTGCCCAATCTGCTTTCAAAGACAAATTATTTCCAAAATGCCCTACTCAGAGTTACTCAGTTTCGCTTAAATGTGGACTTCACCATATTTTTTAAAGACTATGAAATCTACCATAACATTAATCAGAGGGGAATTATTTTGATAATAACAGTTATTACACATGTAGGGTAACTATATATTATATATAGGGTAACTTCCTGACATTGCCATGGCATTTGTAAACTGTCATGGCACTGGTGGGAGTGTCTTTTAGCATACTAATACATTATAATTAGCATATAATGAGCAGTGAGGATGACCAGAAGTCACTTTCATTGCCATCTTGGTTTTGGTGGGTTTTGGCCAGCTTCTTTACCACATCCTGTTTTATCAGCAGGGTCTTTATGACCTGTATCTTGTGCTGACCTCCTATCTCATCCTGTGACTTAGAATGCCTAACCTGCTGGGAATGCAGATCAACAGGTCTTAGCCTTATTTTACCTAGCCCCTAGTCAAGATGGAGTCACTCTGGTTCAAACACCTCTGACAAGGTACAAATAAAACAAGTAAGATTCATTTACTTTATGGAACTAGAGCCTTTTGGAGCTTCCTGGAGGAATCATGTCATCCTAAAATGTCAGACCTAAAAAAAATCTGAGAAAATACTTTATCTACATTTGTGGATGAAGAGACCCAAGATTCATAGTGAAGGGACACAGCTGGTTAGTAGCAGAACCAGGACTAAGGGAGTGACGAGAATCTGTTTGACTTCAAATCGCTGGTACTTTCCTTTTCAAAACCTGGCCAGAATAGTGAATGTCGTTTTGCTGTAGGACTGACAACAGACCACCATGTCCGCAGTGTCTGTTCAGGTTCAACCATGTCATATAACATCCCCAGATAGTGGTTATCAAATTCCTGACACAACATAAAGCTACAAACATCCCTTTTCATTCACCAGCTCCCAGAGTCTTTGAAAACCTAGAAATTGGCCACTTTTGCCCTTCAAGACCTTCTGCTACTTTGTTCAAAGGAAGCAGAAGATCAAAGGAAAGTAGCCATGTGGAGGCTTATTGTTCAGGCCTCGGCTGGCTGGGTTTCCAAGGCCTCAAGGGAATTGGGGATTGAGGACCATGTCAACTTGATTAGACCTTCACCTAGCCTTTCAGGAAATAATTCTCTCATTTGGGAGAAAAGAGGGTACCTTTCTCCCCATACTCAGTACATTATATCTGTTCCCTTCTTAATGCCTTTCTTTTTTCCTCTCTTCCATGACACAGAAGTAACTGGATATTTATGAAGACAGCCTCCAAGACCTTTCATATTCTCCAAATTTGTGTATATCCCTGACACATAATACTTCAATTCCCTCAGTCTTAAAATCAGGCAAGTAGTGCCTACATCACAGGACAGTTGCAGGATTAAATGCAATCCTTTATTAAGTGAGTTGGAGACTCTGGGTTTATTCATTTCCTAAGGGACTTTCTGCCACTAAAACACACACTAGCCAAATAGTGCTCCTCCTCCAAAATGGCAAATTACTTCAAGCAAAAGCCCTTCAGACTCAGCAGGGAAGAAGTAAAGAGTCAAATGTTACATCCACCAATACCAGAAGAATCCAGGGAAGTCTCTTTAGTGTCTTTTTCTTGTATTTCTTATATTGCTGTTAGATTATGAATGAGAGGGGAAAAAAACTCCCAGATACTAAAGCATGCTGACTGGACCCAAATAATGACATTATGAGAACCTGTATTAGTTATCTATTGCCTTGCAACAAATTGCCCAAAAATATCATGGCTCAAAATAATAAACATTTATTATCTCAGTTTCTTGGGGTCAGGAATTCAGGAGCAGCTTAGCTGGGTGGTTCTGGCACAAGGTCTCTCATGAGGTTGCAGTCAAGATGTTGGCTAGAGCGACAGCCATCTGAAGGCTCGACTGGAGTTGGTGGATCTTCTTCCAAGATGGGTTACTCACATGGTTGTTGGCAAGAAGTCTCAGTTCCCCCCCAAGGGGACCTTTTCATAGGGCTGCTTGAGTGTCTTCATGGCATGGCAGCTATGATCTAAGAGAGACAGCAAAGAGGAAGTTGCCATGCTGACACTATCTAGTCTCAGAAGCCACACACCACCACTGCTGCCATATTCTATTAGTTAGAAGTGAGTCACTAGTCTAGCCCATGCTCAAGTGGAAGAGAATGGGTCTCCACTCTTGAAGGGGAAAAGTTTCAAAGAATTTGTTGACCTGTTTTAAAGCTACCACAGGGCAACTGTCTGGGTGGTTCCTTCATCAGTTTTCTTGCAACACTTCATATCAGCTCTCTGTACCTGCCAAACCTCAATGATTATAAATGTATGAGTCTAGTCATGCATAAAAAGCTCTGAAAAATTGGGTAGAAGAAACTTCAAATAGTTTAATAAGCTTTGTATTGCATTTTCATTCCCCTTTGGTTGGATTTTCATTGGAATGTGGATTTCTATAAACTACATATTAAAACTCCCTTTATGGGTCATTGCTAATCTAAAACTTAGGGTGATTTAGACAGGGATTGGATTATAAAATAACTTTGTCCATAAGAACAAATAAAAAAGTGTAAATGAGATCTGAGGAACAGCGTTTACATACTTTAATGAGGTCAATGCTTTCAGGCACTTTATGGGCAAACTTTCCATTTAATTAAATCACAGAGGCCAGATTTAAGCTGACACTTTAAAATGTTCATTGAAAAAATTATTCTTTTTGTACCCTGGACCTAAGGGAAAGATCATGAAGTGTATGCTATATGCACAACTATGTTCTGAGAACAATGAATCAGCTGTTCCTTAAGGCTATTTTTCTTTGTTTGCATTTTTCCCTAAATTCTATTGTAAAAAAAATTTAAGCCTGCAGAAAAATTGAAAGAATAACACAATAAACACTTGGTTATCCTCCACCTAGATTTGATCATTTTGACATTTTGCCAAATTTGCTAATTCTCTCTCTCTCCCTTTACAGACACACACACACACACACAGAGACACAGATGCACAAAGCATATAAAAACGTTGCCTTTTTGGAGGTGCTGACCCATTTGAAAGTAAGTTGCAAATAATACCATCACTCTTCACTCCTAAATATATCTCCCAAGGAAAGGGGACATTCTCCTATAAAACCTTATACCGTTGTCATACTTAAGAAGATTAATAATAATCCCATTACATGGCCTTCACATGCAAATTTTCCAACTGACAAGTCAAAAAGACACAGAAGTCAGCTTAAGGGTGTTCCTACTGATGAAATTAGGAAAAATTTGAGCATCAAAATGAATAGTGACAATAAAGGAGTATAGTCCATTAAACAAAAGAAGGACCTGTGTGTCCATATTTATATAAATAAATGGTGGGGAGGCAAGGGGAAAAAACATTGTCTTTGTAATAGAAAACCACCTATGAAGTAGAAGGAACAATGGGATAAGAAAAATTACCATCATAATAATAATTGATTTAGGCAAGAATCATCAATGGATACTAAAATTAGTGGGTGGAAGCTTGAGGAGTATATTGTATTAGTTTCCAACTACTGCTGTGACAACTTACCACAAATTTTGTGGCTTAAAACAATGCAGATTTATTATTTCACAATTCTGTAGGTTAGAAGTCCAATGCAAGTCTCCCCAGGCTAACACCACCATGTTAGCAGGGCTGCATTCCTTTCTGAAGACTCTGGGGAAGAAGCCCTTTCCTTGCCATTTCCAACTTCTAGAGGTGTATTAATAGCGTATTTTTATTTTCTCTATTTTTAATGCTTTGATATCTTGGGGTCTTGCTGACCCTGGAGCTCTTCCAAGGACTAGCTAATCCCTAGAGATAGTAGAGGATTTGACTGCAAGTGTGCCTGTCTAATGCAAACCAACTAATCCAAAGCCCACACCCACAACCACCTCCTCTGTTGAGCTCTGACACTCTGGGCCACCACTACCCTGCCTTAATCACCCAGTCCAGGTACCAGACACTAGAGAGAGCCCTTACACCTCAGAGTCCACTGAAATTATTCAAACTAGTTGATCTAAACCTGCTTACCCTGCCTCACCCATTTCTTCCAATGGAAACCACAATAAAGGCTCTTGCCCACGTTTTCACCTTGCACTCTTTGCCTCCTGACCAACTGATAAAGTTTGGATGTGTGTCCCTGCCCAAATCTCATATTGAAATGTAATCCCCAATGTTGGAGTTGGGGCCTAGTGGGAGGTGATTGGATCATGGGGGCAGTTAAACCATTAACGGTTTAGCGTGCCATCTCCCTTGGTATTGTCTTCATGATAGTGAGTTCTTGTTAGGTCTGGTTGTTTAAAAGTGTGTAGCACCTCCTCCCTCACTCTCTTGCTCATGCTCTGGCCATGTGACATGCCTGCTCCCCCTTTCCATCATGATTGTAAGTTTCCTGAGGCCTCCCCAGAAGCTGAGCAGATATAGCATTATGCTTCCTATAATAGCCTGCAAAACTGTGAACTAATTAACTCTTTTCTTTACAAATTACCCAGCTTGAGGTATTTCTCTTTTTTTTTTTTTTTTTTTTTGAGATGGAGTTTCGCTCTTTCACCCAGGCTGGAGTGCAGTGGCACGATCTCGGCTCATTGCAACCTCTGTCTTCCAGTTTCAAGCGATTCTCCAGGCTCAGCCTCTGGAGTAGCTGGGATTACAGGTCCATGCCACTACCACTCGGCTAATTTTGTATTTTAGTAGAGATGGGGTTTCACCATGTTGGCCAGGCTCATCTCGAACTCCTGACCTTGTGATCCACCTGCCTCAGCCTCCCAAAGTGCTGGGATTACAGGCTTGAGCCACCACGCCCGGCCCCTGAGGTAGTTCTTTATAGCAGTGTGAGGACGAACTAAAACACCAAGCCCAGTGCTTCCTCATGTAGCCCCCATCATTTGGCATGTCTGCACTTGGGATCTGTGAGTATAACAAAATATTTTTTCAATGGAAATAATCTCCTGGTCTATTGGCCTCACTGTATCTGAATAATAATAAGATCCACATTTTAAAACAAATGGCCACCCATGTTTCTTGCCTCATGATCCCTTCTCTCTTCACAGCCAGCAATGATGGGTCAAGTCCTTCTCACTTTGCATAATTCTGATTTTGCTTCTGCTTCTGTCATTATAACTTCTTCTCTGACTCTGATTCATTTGTCTGCCTCTTGAACTTTTAAGGACCCTTGCGATTACCTTGGGCCCACCAGCATAATCTTCCTCTCAGCTGATTAGCAACCTTAATTCCATCTGTAACTTTTATTCCCCTTTGCCATGTAACATATTCACAGGTTCCAGGATTAGGACATGGCCATCTTTGGGAGGCCATTCTGCCTAGCACCAGGAGTAAAAGGATATTTACAGAGTCTCAAGGTTTTCCTCACAAGATGTTCATTAATTACAAAGGGGAAAATAGTAAGTAGCTTTATAGTAGAGAAATTTGTCATACAAGATCTTAATCAAGTGATCGAATTCAGCATCATCAGAAGTGGGACAAACTGACATAAATGTGACCCACAATATGATGCACTGAGAACACATGATTTCTGTGCTATTCCTGCCAAAAAACGCATAACCTGAGTCTAATCATGGGAAAATAGACAAACTCAAACTAAAGAACATTATACAGAGTAACTAATCTGTATTCACAAATGTCATTGTTGTGAAAGGCTGAGAAGGACTAAGAAAGTATTTAGGATTCGATGAGATTATAGACACAGGACAACTGAATGCTTTATAAGATCTGAAATTTTCTTTTGCTGTAAAGGACATTATTGGGACAATTAGCAAAATTTGAAAAAGGTCTATAGATTAGATGACAGTATAGTGTCCATGGAAATTGCCTGATTTTAAATATTATTAGTGTGGTTATGTAAGAGAATATCCTTATTTCTTAGAAATTATCACTGAAGGAAAGAAGCATCATGCCTGCAGTGGACTTCAAAATGGTTCAGGAAAAAATTAAATATATCAATGTACATATTTTGTGTGTGTGTGTGTGCATGTACATATGTGTGTGAGAGAGAGAAGGAAAGAGTAAATATGGTAAAATGTTAACACTTGGAAATTATGAGTGGCATTTATATGGTCATTCTTTGTATTATTCTTGCAACTTTTCTGTAAGTAAAATTATATCAAAATAAAAGCTGTTGGGGTTTTTTTGTTTTGCGTTTTTGAGACAGGGTCTCACTCTGTTGCCCAGACTGGAGTGCAGTGGTATGAACACAGCTCACAGCAACCTCCACCTCCCAGGCTCAAGCGATTCTCCTGCCTTAGCCTCCCGAGTAGCTGGGATTACAGGTCTGCGCCACTACCACCCAGCTAATTTTTGTATTTTTAGTAGAGACGGGGTTTCACCATGTTGGCCAGGCTGGTCTCGAACTCCTGACCTCAAATGATCCACCTGCCTCGGCCTCCCAAAGTGCTGGGATTACAGGCGTGAGCCACCATGCCAGGCCGTATTTTTTCTAATTACCTAATATTTTGGATTTCATAGCTATTTTTTCAACTAGAATCTAATCATGGTTCATAGAAACATTTAGACAGTGTGTTCCTTTAGTTTCAATCCATAGCACTCCTCCCCACTTTTCCTTTCATGACATCAACTATCAAAAGAGTCCATTTGAACTGCCTTGTTCTACATAATGGATTTATCTGCATGTTTCCTTGTGGTGTCATTTAACTTACGCCTGGTAGTGTGAGCTATGTTTTTCACTCCACCGTCACTACTGAAGAGTCATCTTACCATGGCAGACCAAGGTCTGCCAAATCCGTAAATACTTATGAGCAAGAAGGCATGCAAAACCATCACACTGTTCCATAGTACAGGGTTTGCCCACTCTCCCCCAGAACACACCGACTAGCACCTTATATGAGAGGCTCACTCTGAAGTGAATACAAAGATATTCGGCCAACAGGACTGGATAGACTCAAGCGATAGTCAGGGGGTGTTGAGAAGAGGAGAGCCTTGGGACATTGTATCTCAAGACCTCAAGAACTACACATATTGTTTTAAACTGTTTGGCTGAGTGCAGTGGCTCACGCCTGTAATCCCAGCACTTTGGAAGGCTGAAACAGGCAGATCACTTCACGTCAGGAGTTGGAGATGAGCCTGGCCAACATGGTGAAACCCCATTTCTACTAAAAATACCAAAAAATTTTTTAAAAAAGCCGAGCATGGTGGTGGGCACTTGTAGTCCCAGCTACTCAGGAGGCTGAGGTGGGAGAATCACGTGAACCAGGAGGCGGAGATTGCAGTAAGAGGAGATCACGCCACTGCACTCCAGCCTGGGCAACAGGGAGAGATTCCATCTCAAAAAAAAACTAAATTAAAATTAAAAAAATAAAATAAATTGTTGGGTTTGGGTGCGGTGGCTCTGTAATCCCAGAACTTTGGGAGGTCGAGGCAGGCAGATCACCTGAGATCAGGAGTTTGAGACCAGCCTGGCCAACGTGGCAAAACCCCATCTCTACTAAAAATACAAAAATTAGCCGGGCAGTAGTGGTGCGTGCCTGCAATCCCAGCTACTCGGGAGACTGAGGCATGAGAATTGCTTGAACCTGGGAGGCGGAGGTTGCAGTGAGCCAAGATCACATCACTGCACTCCAGCCTGGGCAACAGAGCAAGACTCCGTCTCAAAAACAAAAACTTAAAATAAATAAACTGTTAGACATAAAGAGTGGTGCATTTTGAACATTATCCCCAACCAACGGCTTTTCATGACCACCACTCATTTTGCCAATAAAATATTCTTCACATCATGCATGTCAACTAGCAGACTACTAGATATAGGTTTAGTGAGGATTCTTCAAGCTCTAAATAACTCCAGCGGTATTGAGTCCTGAATAGGCTCCTTCATCGACTATTGCTGGAGTGGATACATGCACACTCACTTATGTACACTTATCCAGTGTATACACATGTAAACACGTATACACGTCACCTCATTCTGAAAACAATCACCTCCCAGGGACTCATTTTGCCCAACAAACACACACTTGTTTGCTACAGGTCATTAAAAATAGCAAAGGCTGCTGGAGGTGTCCTTATGCTCACATTCCCTATGACTAAGAAAATGCCCACCTGAATCTAATGCTGAGAAAACTCAGACAAACCCGAATCAAGAGGCATTCAATAAAATAACTGCCCTATAATCTTCAAAAGTGTCCAAGTCATGGAATTCAGAGTATGACTGAGGAACTGTTTCAGCTGAGGGAAATGGAAAAGATATGACAACCAAGTTCCGCATGTGACTCTGCACTGATCCTTTTGTGATAAATGGCGTTACTGGGATAGTTGTCAAAACTTTGTTGATGTCTGCAGATTGCAGGGTCTTAATGTATCAGTGCTAATTTCCTGACTTGGATGGTTGTATTGTGGTTGTGTAGGAAAATGTTCTTTTTTATAGGATTCGGGAGGGTTGGAGCATCAGATTGGGAGCTGGTTCAGGCAAACGGTTCAGGGAAAAACAGTTCTGTATTCTTCTTTCAGCTCTTCTGTAAGTTTGTGTTTGTTTCAAAATGAAATAAATTATTTATTTTTTAAAAAGATAATGCCAATTGTGCATATTGAAGAGTGTTAGATAAGTGGGTGGCTTGAGAGGTGTTAGTAGAAATTGAAGGAGTGTCTGAGGATCTTTCTCTCACAAATCCACCCTTGGCCTTGCCCCTGGTTGTTCTCTGGGAATCCCTCAGATACTTCACTTCTTCTCCATGAAATCCTACTCACATCTTCATCTCAAACCTAAGGGATTCAGGATGATTGTGGGGATGATGTGGTGATTTCCACAGGCTCCTCAATTATCCTGTAGTTTTGCCATAAGCCGCCCCACTCAAAGACAAATGTACATGGCTCTTCTTTGTGTTCCTAAGGAACTTCATTAGTTCACCCTCAACTAAGTAATGCTTACCTAAACATTCTAGGTGGCATGCTGTTTTCAAATGTAGGTTTATTATTATTCAGATATGGTGAGGCCAACAGATCTGATTGCCATTGAAAAGATGGTTGGTTACACTTCCGAAGAAGATGGAGACGCCATGCCATTCAGGACCATGTGGAGTGTAAGAGTTCAATAAAGGAAGTGGTTGAGGGTATGGGCTTTGGATTGGTTGGTTTGCATCTGAAAAACACACTTGCAGGTGAGCCCTTCACTATCTCTAGGAATTGACTAGCCCTGGGAGGGGCTGTCCCTCCAGGGTCAGCAAGGCTTGAAAACGTGAAAGCATCAGAAACACGGGACTAACACACAAACCCAGAGTAGATAGCTACCTTTGCTCTTCCAAAATGACTTATACATGTCTGGTGGCCTGAGGCCTCAGTTCTTCTCCACATGAACTTCTCCACAGGTCTTAAAATTTTCCCTTTCTGAACAAGAAATACATAAATGGAAATGGTCAAGCAAGATGGAAGACCTTGAGTGAAGTGCATACTGAGGTTTCAGCAACTCTTGTCACACCCTGCAGGTTTTGACAGACTAGAAAAATGACAAGACTCCAAGTCCTTGAAGAGGAGGAAAAGTGTGAAGAAAACAAAAAAAGGAGATTGATGTCTGCTTCACCATTTTGCCCAAGATTTGACCTGTCATACACGGAAGGTACTTGAATGTTTATAATCATAAATTGCTTATCTTAAAATTAAAATTCCAATCTGTTCTATATCATTAGACAGGCTTTTTCCCCAATCAGTCTGGATTGTCAAGACTTCTCTATATAAGCATCATGCTTTGTGATGAAGGATGCACTCATTCAATCCATAAGTATTTACTGAGCACTCACTATGTGCCAGGCACTGTAATCATGGTTGGGGATAAAATGGTGAAAAAACAAATATGGTCTCCTCCTCTATAAAGCTTACTTGACACGCTAACGGGGAAGCCAGAAAATCAAGTAACATGAAATAGATGTGAGACTGCAAGAGTGATAAATGCTGCAAGTTACAGTAAGGAAATAAGAGTCGGGGGAAGAAGTAGTTTTTCAGAAGGAAGTTAGAAGGAGGGTGAATATCAGATGGTGTTACTGGTGGAGCATGTCCAGGTTCTTGGCGTTTTGAACAAAGAATTGGACAAAACACACAAAGCAAGGAAAGAATGAAGCAACAAAAGCAGAGATTTATTGAAAAGCAAACCACACTTCACAAGGTGGGAGCAGCCTGAGCAAGCAGCTCAAGAGCCCAGTTACAGAATTTTCTGGGGTTTAAATACCCTCTAGAGATTTCCATTGGTTATTTGGTGTACGCCCTATGTAAATGAAGAGACTAAGGTGAAGTTACAAAGTTATTTACTTGGAGTACATTGTATGTAAATGAAGAGGATGAAGTAAAGTTACAGAGTCATTGTATTAGTTCATTTTCAGGCTGCTGATAAAGACATACCTAAAACTGGGAACAAAAGAGGTTTAATTGGACTTACAGTTCCACGTGGCTGGGAGGCCTCAGAATCACGACGGGAGGTGAAAGGCCCTTCTTACATAGCAGTGGCAAGAGAAAATGAGGAAAAAGCAAAAGCAGAAATCCCTAATAAACCCATCAGATCTCCTGAAACTTACTCACTATCCCAAGAACAGCANCATTGGTTATTTGGTGTACGCCCTATGTAAATGAAGAGACTAAGGTGAAGTTACAAAGTTATTTACTTGGAGTACATTGTATGTAAATGAAGAGGATGAAGTAAAGTTACAGAGTCATTGTATTAGTTCATTTTCAGGCTGCTGATAAAGACATACCTAAAACTGGGAACAAAAAGAGGTTTAATTGGACTTACAGTTCCACGTGGCTGGGAGGCCTCAGAATCACGACGGGAGGTGAAAGGCCCTTCTTACATAGCAGTGGCAAGAGAAAAATGAGGAAGAAGCAAAAGCAGAAATCCCTAATAAACCCATCAGATCTCCTGAAACTTACTCACTATCCCAAGAACAGCATGGGAAAGACGAGCCCCCATGATTCAATTACCTCTCCCTGGGTCCCTCTCACAACACATGGGAATTCTGGAAGATACAGCTCAAGTTGAGATTTGGGTGGGGGCACAGCCAAACCATATCAGTCATTTACTTATTGTATGCCCTATGTAAATGAAGAGGATATTTCCTGTCATAGCTGAAGTGTTTCCATTTGATTAAGTCCTAGGAAGTCCTTAGGTTCCCTGCCTTCAGGCCCTATTCTCCTGCCTCAGTGGTAGTCTCCAAAATAGTATAGCTAATTACTATGTTGAAGCTACCCAGGATGACAACATGTTTTGGGGTGGGAAGGAAGACTGTGGGTAAGGTGCAAAAGTCTTCCATCAATGATGGAGAGTTACCAGGAGGTCAGTAGGAGAGACAGAAGGCGGTACAGGGGTGAAATGGCATGAGCTGGAAAGAGGTTTTTTTGTTTTTAATAAGAGTTCTAATAATACCACAGAGAATGTTCAGGAAGAGGCAATGAAGAATAAGGGAAAATACTAATCATGAAAAAAATGAATGCAAACTTTATAATTGTCTAAAATGCCCATGGGCCTCTCCACGCCCCCATTGGAAAGTTAAGGCAATGTAAAACTGATCTATGAAAGGACTTGGGGCTGTTCCACAGAGCATTCAGAAGCTTTTTGTTAATCATTTATTCCCCATCTCTGCCCTTCCTTCCTATGACCTCATGCTTTGTCTATCCTCCCAATAAGCATGTTTCTGAATTATATGTTTTCCATTCCAGACTGACATTCATAATTCTAGCGCCTTCTAATGCACAATTTGTTTCCCATTTCAGTCCACTTCTTTCAGCAAATAGATTTGCTTTCAGAAGAGCAGCCTTAAGGAACAGCTAGCATAATATATGGTCCATCAACCAGAGAGTGTATTTCTCAACAGCCCACTCATATTTCATAAATCACAGAGCAATTATTATAACTGATTTACTCAGAAAATTTCATTTTATTTTCAATCCAATTATTTTGATTGATAAAAGATGGTTAATGGTTCCTTTTCTTGGAACTTTTAAAACACAAGGTACATAATAACTAGCTTTCTAAACTAGTGAAATTCATGGTACATTGCATCTATGTTGTGAAAATCATCATTTATGAAGCTAAATTAGCCTCTCTACTCAGTGAGAGAAGGTGCTCAATTTGAAGAGCCTGTGGCAGAAATCTCAGCTAAAATAAATTTAGCCCCTCTCTCTCTTTCCCAGTGAATCTGATATCTCTATCCAATGCAATGTCTGCAATTTAAAACATGTACACAAGATAATTGGAATTTTCAAGGAAGCAAGTAACATATCAATGACTGGAGATGCCTGTTTAAACGTTCTCTCACCTTTATATCTTGCAGGAAGCTCTTGTTTGATCTTCTGAAAAAAATTTTGAAGTATCTACGAGAATAGCTATTCTATGAAGCAGAGATTATAGTAGATATGGAGTTTAAGTTGCAGAAAAGAAGACTGAATTATTAAATGGGACATCAGAAAGTAAAAGCCTTTCCTTTTATCTAGTTTGGAGGACTTATAAAAATCAATAGGCAGAAATTTACATAATCCTTATTAGATTCCATGAGCTACAAATGTACTATTAATACAGATTGATATGAAAGAAAGATTAGTTATGTTTATGAATAGGTAAGAAGAGACACTCTTGCAAAATGGTAGATTGAAACACCCACTGAATCTTCCTGGAAGTGTGTTGAAATCGGTTAAAGGGTTAATGACACAAATACGAGGATAATTTTGTAAGGGCATGATGAGGGGGGCAAACAGCCTAATAAAAAGAGAAAAAGAAATAGCGCATCATGCAAGGTTATCGACACCGTTCTCAGTAACCTCTTGCATCCCTGCTGAACCAGAAACTAGTAGGGTTATGTCAATAATTTCCCATTGTGAAGGGAAGAAGTGACCATTGATTTGTGCCTTGTCACTCAGGTTAACTGCCTAAGAACTTTGCTCACCCAGGAGTGCATAAATGAATGCCATGTGCTGCCAAAATAAAATAAGTAATAAAGGATTAAATAAGGCCGTGGAAAAATGAAGCAAACTGTCACCTGGCAGTGTCTCAAGCCTGCAAACTTGATATCCCCAACTGCATTCCAAAAGTAGGGTTCAGAGACCACAAGTACTACAGGCATGGATGAGTTAATATTTATATCTAAGAAGAAAGGATTAGCATATACCTTCCAAAGAATGTTTGAGCAAATTCATGCAGCTGCCTTGGGCATTCGCAGTTGATTGAAATGACTCAGGAGTCAGGTTTTGGTGGCCAGACCCGCTCCACCTTTACTGGAATGCATGAGTCATGTGTTAGTCGGCTGGGTGAGAAGACCACACTGGCTTCGTGCATTCTTATATTTCTCACAATCCAGACACAGCAACCACATGACCAGATTGCAACAAGACTAAGAGTCAGATAAGGAGGGAAAGTTATTGAAATGAACCAGAGAAGAGAAAACCTAAATGTGTTTTAAACTTCTAAAGTGAAAACTGAATAAAACAATTTTCTACCACAGGACTTCTATAATACCAGTATCTTCTATGTTCCCCAAAAAGTATTTATGGAACTATTTGAGTGGTTTTACATCTTGATTGTTCTTCCACTTAAGTATCGTCTTTAAATGACCTGCTTAGGTGCGTGTCCAGAGTGGAAATAGCAAAAGTTAGATGTCTTAAAGTCCAAGCTCTACAAGTCCTAGCTATGTGACTATGTTGGTTATGATTAGACCAACTGAATTTGGTCTAATCATAACCTCTGGGTCTTTTAATAAACTCTGATAGCCTCCAGGGATTATTAAAAAGTCCAGAGGTGAGGCTAGGCATGGTGGCTCACGCCTGTAATCCCAAGACTTTGGAAGGCTGAGGCAGGCGGATTACTTGAGGCCAGAGTTCGAGACCAGCCTGGCCAACATGGTGAAACCCCGTCTTTACTAAAAATACAAAAAAAAAAAAATTATCCAGGCATGGTGGCACACACTTGTAATCCCAGCTACTCAGGAGGCTGAGGCAGGGAATTGCTTGAACCTTGGAGGCAGAGGTTGTGGTGAGCCAAGATCATGCCACTGCACTCCAGCCTCCTGGGTGACACAGCGAGACTCAGTCTCCAAAAAAAAAAAGTCCAGAGGTGGTCAGTCCAGGCTGATGTAGTACCTTAACAAAGTCACTGGGTAGTCAGAGTCCTTCTATCTGCTTCACCATTCTCATACATACATGGTTTGCATCCTCATTGTCACAGTATGGCTACTCTGGCTGCCATTCCAGGGGACAGGAAGGTAAAAGGGGTAAGGCAAAAAGAGGCATGTCCTATTCATTTTTAAGGAGGCTTTCCGAAAGTGACATCCAATAGCTTTCAGATTGGACAGAATTCAGTTATAATGCCATGCTTAGCTGGGAAATACACTCTTTTAGTTAGGCTGCCACCCTGAAAAATATCAGGACTCATTGACTAAAGATGTAAGGAAAAGTGAATATTAGGTAGGCAACAAGCAGTCTCAGTCAGAGTGACATTAAAGTCACTAACATCTTTGAGTCTATTGTCTATTCATTTATAAAATGGATGTAAAATTTATAAAATGGATAGGCAATGCCTACTTGACATGATTGTGAGGTGAAAACCCTACACAAACATTAGCTGATAACAGCCCCAAAACCTAGCTTAGAATGATAGGTATCCAAGTGCACATTCAGCATTTCCCTACTTTCTGGAAAAATCAAGTCCCTAGTCAGATAGAGTTCAGAGACTCAGTTTTGCTTCACTACCTCATCCCAGTCCTACTACCTGGACATCTTCTCTTTTCCTTCCTTACAAATAATTTGAAGAAATAGCTCTCTTTCTTCATTGTCTTCCTAGTTCTCTAGTGTCTCTATGACTGGGCCCAGACTTGCTCTTCCCACTCTATATTGCCATCAACCTTTAAAACTTGAGGATCTCTCATTTTTTATACAAATCCTTTCAGTGTTTTTTAAAAACTCACAAGTCTTCATAGGATCATTACTTTCTCATTTCACCTGTATTTTGTTGCATTTCCTAGGAAACTGGACACAAAAACTTAGTAGACATGTGCAAAGTAATGTGTATTACTATGTAGGGGCGATTGCATTGGTCCCTACTTAGAAATGTGGTAATGACAACTAGTGTGCTTTATTCACCACCATTATTTCCACCTGGTGTCTATTTATTTATTTATTTTAGAGATGAGGTCTCACTATGTTGGCCAGGTTGGTCTTGAACTCCTGGCCTCAAGCAACCCTCCTGCCTCAGCCTCCCAAAGTGCTGGGATTACAGGTGTGAGCCACCAAGCCTGGCCACCTACCTGGTGCTCTAATAAGTTTCAATCTGCGTATTTTAAAAGGCATTTTGTATTTAAATTCTTTAATATTCTGTAAGATACACTCTTCAGGCCTCTCATGTAGTGCTAAGAATAAGTTAACATTTTAGAGATGTGAAAATTTTAGTTTCAGTGATTAAGTGAATTGTTTCTGAATTTAAGTAGCTCATCCAAGACTTTCCACGCTATAAGCAGTAGCGCTAAGATCTATATCCACCATCCGTTTCCAAGCCCAGGCACTTTTTTACCAGAATAAAAATGCCCAATTTCTACTTAAGTCAATGCAAACCACGCTGCTCTATTTTATGATGCACTGAGAAAATTTAAGGTTTAAAACTTAGAAGTCTAAAATATGCTTCTATCATGATAAACCATACTATTAGCACTCACGATTTCAAACACTAAAATAAAAGGTGGTGGTGAGATAAAAATCCATGCTAGTCATTTATTTATAAGGCTTTATCCTACAGTAGTCTGTTCAATAGACAGGTCAATCAATCTTGACTATAATGAAAAATCTTGCTTGTCTTAAGAATAGGTATGTAGCCCAGACCAGGTTTTCCTTAAAAGTTATCTTCCTGTAGGTAGCTTTATAAGAATAGAGACATTTTAAATTTTAGAAGATTTTGGAATGTCTGGTGAAATTTCAAGCCATCAAGGTTAAAGTAATTGTTTTATAAAACAATGCCTTTTCAAGTCGGCATCTAAAATTGGTATATTGATGAGGGAAGGAAGGTTCTAATCTAATGCAGAGGCTGCTGAAGAGTCAGCATAGAGAACTGACTTCAACAATGCCTGAAGCTAAATGTATTGATTGAAAAGGTCAGCATATTAGCGGGAGCATCCATTAACCCAAAATATTGAGCGTAACCAAGGAAACTAAGGGGAAAATGGAAAGCTCTTAACCAATGAAATGGCTTTTGCCTTCCTGAAATGACACCTGACTATCTATGTCTCCATCCCTGGAGCATTTTCACCAGAGCCCTAGGATTCTGAACTAGGGTGGCTATCACTGCATGAAAAATGAGAAGTCCATTATGGAACACAGCTAAAATGTGGAAGGCTTGTTGAAGACTCACTAGCATGAAAAAATAAATGAATCACTTGGTCATAACAATAATGAATAGACTTTATAGCTAAGAGCATAAGAAACTACAGATAATGACCACCAAGCAAAGTTAATATTATACATAAAATATGTAGTGTCTTACATTTTAACCAAACATAGCCAGATGCATGACAGGATGCAAGAGCTACCTGTGGGAAACAATTCATAGCCACACAATCCTCACCAGGACAATTACATTGAACTGGCAAAAGCTATGGCTTTTGGCCTTTCCTGGGTCTTTGTGATTTTATACAGACATAAGAGACTGACAAGACACTACTGGAACCAAACCATAGTTTTGCTAATCTAAGGCTAAAACAGGCTGCCCTCCATTGCTTCTACCTCACTGAGGCCCCAAAGACCTTGATCTCTGGGATCCAATGTTTATTGGGATTTACCACTGATGTAGCCAAACATATGGAATTTGGAATCATGGCTTACCGATTGGTCTAAACGGGAAGATAAGCCGGATGCTGTGGCTCATGCCTGTAATCCCAGCACTTTGGGAGGCTTATAAGGGTGGATCACTTGAGGTCAGGAGTTTGAGACCAGCCTGGTCAACATGATGAAACCCCGTCTCTACTAAAAATACAAAAATTAGCCAGGTGTGGTGGTGCGTGCCTGTAATCCCTGCTACTTGGGAGGTGGAGGCAGGAGAGTCACTTGAACCTGGGAGGCAGAGGTTGCAGTGAGCTGAGATTGCACCACTGCACTCTAGCCTGGGTGACAGAGCGAGACTTCATCTCAATAAAGATGTCATTTATTGAGACATCATCTCAAATAAATAAATAAGAAGATAAGAGGTTTCTAAGAGATAACATGAGAAGTCCCCTGTTATGATACCTAACAAAGAGTAGCTGGTGCCCAGTAAATATTAAATATTCCCTTTTTCCTTTTCTCTTCCTCAGCTCAGAGAGGAAGAAAGGACCATGTGAGAGAAGAAGGGAGCAGCCTTTCATCCATAGGAGAAGTTTGTCTATGACAAAGCCACTAGCTCCATGTGGCCGCTGAGCACTCAAAATGTGGCCAGTCTGAATTGAAATGTATTGTTAGTATAAACTCCACAGTGGCTTTTTGAGCACTTTGTATGAGAAAAAAGAATACCAAATATCTCCTTAGTAATTGTTACATTGATTATATGTTGAACGGATAACATTATGGATATATTAGATTAAATAAAATATATTATTAAAATAAAATAAAAACATAAAATAAAATCAATTTCACCTATTTCTTTTTACCTTTTTAATGTGGGTCCTAGGAAATTTAAAATGGCACACATGGCTCACATTTGCACATCTACCTTTAGTGGACAAAGTTGAGGCAGGTGTTAGGTTTTTGCAAGTGCTCAAAAGGAAGGCAGAACTAAGTGAGTCCGCTGTGAGAGGCAGGGAGGCCCTCTGATATATGAGATGAATGCCTTCAGGTTTGACCCAAACACACAGGAATCAACTCTGTAGAATCAAAGAAAAATCTCTTTGCCTCTTGAGGCATGTAGGATGAGGGATGAGCTGGCAAGGGGAAATGGGTACAGGTCGACTCAAGGGAACTGCCTTTCCACACATCTTGCTTCTCTCCTTTAGATCCTTGTGTCTTTGGGTGCCACCTTCTTTCATTAGAGAGCCACAATAACCCAGGCTTACGCCACTCACTTTAAAGGAATTGAGACAGCCAAGTAAAAAGGGCTCCCCGGAGAATCCCCAGCCAGTCTTTGCATTGGGAGAGGTGTGCACTAGGGTGGAGCCTTGGAAAGTTCAAGCCATTTGCAGGGGGGAAGAGCCTGGCTTCTCCTGTTCCTGGGTGGTAACCTGGGATTCAAGCAGTGAAGCAGGAAACCTGCTAGCAGGATTCTCACTTTGCTGAGAGTCCCTGTTTCCCATTTTTTTCCTTTCTGCCCAATAAATTCCATTTTTTTTTTCACCCTTCTATGTGTCTGCGAGCCTAATCTTTCCTGGTCTGTGACAAGAACCCAGATTTTCCTACAACAGAACGAGCCAATCAGACATTGATTTACCACCACTCCCAGGGCCTTCTTGTCTTTTGTTTCCCCTTCTTGGATTACTCTGTCCCCTGTTCCTCTTAAATCTGTTTCTCTCAGATGACATCCAAGAACATATGCTCAGGTGTCCCAAAGTTCCCTATGGGAATTATTAAATTTTGTTCATCCTAAATTCATCATAAAAATATAATAACAGGAGGGAGGGGCCAAGATGACTGAATAGGAACAGTTCCAGTCTGCAGCTCCCAGCAAGACAAACACAGAAGGCAGGTGATTTCTGAATTTCCAACTGAGATACCCAGTTCATCTCCTTGGGACTGGTTAGGCAGTGGATCCAACCCACGGAGGGCGAGTAGAAGCAGGGTGGGGAGTTGCTTCACCCAGGAAGTGCAAGGAGCCAGGGACCTCCCTACCCAAGCCAAGGAAAGCCATGAGGGACTGTACTACCCAGTTGGGTTACTACATTTTCCCACAGTTTTGCAGTCTGCAAGTCAGGAGGTTCCCTTGTGTCCCAACACTACCAGGGCTCTGGGTTTCAAGCACAAAACTGGGCAGCTGTTTGGGTAGACACTGAGATGGCTACAGAAGTATTTTTTCATACCCCAGTGGCGCCCGGAACCCCAGCAAGACAGAACCGTTCACTCTCCTGGAAAGTGGGCTGAAGCCAGGGAGCCAAGTGATCTCACTCAGCAGGTCCCACTCCCATGGAGGCCAGCAAGCTAAGAACCACCGGCTTGAAATTCTAGCTGCCAGCACAGCAGTCTGAAGTTGGCCTGGGATGATTGAGCTTGGTGGGGGAAGGGGCATCCTCCACTACTGAGGCTTCAGTAGGAGGCTTTCCCCTGACAGTGCTAAGGAGGTTGCGAGGTCTGGGATGGACATGGCAAAGTGGCTGTGGTCAGACTGCTTCTCTAGATTCCTCCTCACTGGGCAGGGCATCTCTGAGGGGAAAGTAACAGCCCCAGTCAGTGGCTTACAGACAAAACCCCCATCACCCTCGGACAGAGCACTTGGGGGAAGGGGCGGCTGTGGGTGCAGCTTCAGCAGATTTAATCATTCCTGCCTGCTGGCTCTGAAGAGAGCAGTTGATCCGGACAAGAGGAATTCTGCCAGCACAGTGCACCAACTCTGCTAAGGGACTGACTTCCTCCTTAAGTGGGTCCCTGGCCCCCTGGCCTCCTGACTGGGAGAAACCTCCCAACAGGAGTCAACAGACATCTCATACAGGAGAGCTCTGGCTGACATCAGGCCAGTGCCGCTCTGGGACGAAGCTTCCAGAGGAAGGAGCAGGCAGCAATCTTTGCTGTTCTGCAGCCTCCACTGGTGATACCCAGGTGAACAGGGTCTGGAGTGGACCTCCAGCAAACTGCAGCAGACCTGCAGAAGAGGGGCCTGTTAGGAGAAAAACTAACAAACAGGCAGCAACAACATCAACATAAAGGACCCCCACACAAAATCCCATCTAAAGTTCATCAGCCTCAAAGATCAAAGGTAGATAAATCCACAAAGATGATGAAAAACAAGTGTAAAAATGTTGAAAATTTCAAAAACCAGAATGCTTCTTCTCCTCCAAATGGTCGCAATTCCTCTCTAGCAAGGGCACAAAACTGGACAGAGAATGAGACTGAAGAATTGACAGAAGCAGGCTTCAGAAGGTGGGTAATAACAAACTCCTATGAGCTAAAGGAGCATGTTCTAACCCAACGCAAGGAAGCTATGAACCTTCATAAAAGGCTACAGGAACTGCTAACTAGAATAGCCAGTTTAGAGAGGAACATAAATGACCTGATGGAGCTAAAAAACACAGCACGAGAACTTCATGAAGCATACACAAGTATCAATAGCTGAATCAATCAAGCCAAAGAAAGGGTATGAGAGATTGAAGATCAATTTACTGAAATAAGGTGTGAAGACAAGATTAGAGAAAAAATAATGAAAAGAAATGAACAAAGCCTCCAAGAGATATGGGACTATGTGAAAAGATCAAACCTATGATTGATTGGTGTCCCTGAAAGTAACAAGGAGAATGGAACCAAGTTGGAAAACACTCTTCAGGATATTATCCAGGAGAATTTCCCCTACCTAGCAAGACAGGCCAACATTCAAATTCAGAAATACAGAGAACACCAAGATACTCCTCAAGAAGTGCAACCACAAGACACATAATCATCAGATTCTCCAAGGTTAAAACAAAGGAAAAAATGTTAAGGGCAGCCAGAGAGAAAGGTCAGGTTACCCACAAAGGGAAGCCCATCAGACTAGCAGCAGATCTCTCTGCAGAAACCCTACAAACTAGAAGAGAGTGGAGGCTAATATTCAACATTCTTTT
>NW_016812411.1:24667-27213 GCF_001698545.2 Rhinopithecus bieti | reverse complement strand
AAAAAAAAAAAAAATGCATCTAGGATAGTACATTATTTTTTTTCCTATTTTCTATTAATTTATAATGCTTAACTAAAATTCTTTTAAAATGTTAAAAAATGTATAATAACATCGCATATTCTAGATTACCTGGTCAACCATCATACAACCACATACTGCTATTCAAATTCAAGATGCACATTTGCATTTCTCTTAATCACTGCATTGGTGCCAAGTGATCTGCCTGTGTGACATGTTTGACTTTTAACACACGATTTCTCAAACTTGGGTTAGCACAAACATCTGCAGACATAACACTGGAATCTACAAGTCCTCAAAATTCCACTCTTCCTCATTCGTCCTCTCAGTCCTTGAGTGTTTTGTACTAGTTTATGGGATCTCTGCAGAAAACTTTGAACGTCTAATTAATGCCTATCAACCTAATCTCTCATATAAAGATGTTCATTTTCTTGACTGACAGACACAGTGTCTTCGGTGGGTTTTTCCTTTCATTCACTGTACTACATTTAGTATGTAATAAATTTTGAAAGGTCATCATGGCCAGGCTTAAAGAATTGGTCATAGGGGTTGGGGATGCCACAAAAGAAGGACTAGTGAAACAGTGAAGGGTATATTGTTCTCATCTGCTCAGGAGGAAAGGGACAGAATGAGAGGGATTGATGACGTCCTGTCATATTGATAACTGACATAGAAAGTGCTGTGATGGGAGAAAGAATATAGATTTTGGAGTCACATGGACAGCCATGTGACTTGGCAAAATGCTTGGCTTTTTCAAGTCTCAATTTCTTCATTTAAATAATGCAAATAAAAATACTAATACATCTTCAGCAAATGGCACTACACAAAGTGGATGTACGTATTTTTAAAAATAAGAACTTTGACTCTTACCTCACATCACATGCAAAAAGTTAATTCAAGATGAATCATAGACCTAAATATAAATGCTAAAATTATAAAGCTTCTAAAATAAAGGCAGGAGAATATCTTTGTAACCATGCAGGAAGTAAAGATCTCTTAGAGAGGGCACAGAAAGCTTTAGCCATGAGAGGAAAAATTGATAAATTAGACTTTATTAAAGTTAAAAACTGCTTTTCAACAGACCCTGCTAAGACAATGAAAAGACAAGCCACATACTGGGTGAAATATTTGCAACATATAAAACTGGAAAAGGACTTACATGTTAAAAATATAAAGAATTCGGCCAGGCGTGGTGGCTCACGCCTGTAATCCCAGCACTTTGGGAGGCCGAGGCAGGCGGGCAGATTACGAGGTCAGGAGTTCGAGACCAGCCTGGCCAACATGGTGAAACCCCGTCTCTACTAAAACTACAAAAATTAGCCGAGCATGGTGGCGGGTGCCTGTAATCCCAGGTACTTGGGAGGCTGAGACAGGAGAATCGCTTAAACCTGGGAGGCAGAGGTTGCAGTAAGCCGAGATCGTGCCATTGCACTCTAGCCTGGGCAACAAGAACAAAACTCCGCCTCAAAAAAATATATACATATAAAGAATTCATATAATTTAACAATAAAAAGTAGCTTAATAAAAAATGGGGGCGACTTGGACAGACATTCATGAAAGAACCGTGACTAATAAATACATCTTTTAAAAAGATGCTCAACAGTTTTAAGCATCAGGGAAAATGCAAGTTAAAACCACAATGAGATGGCACTACACACCCACTAACATGACTAAAATTAAAGAGTCAAACATTATCAACTGTTAGCAAGGATGTGGAACAAACGGAACTCTCAAATTGCTGGAAGGAGTTTAAAGTGATACAACCATTTTGTGGAACCCTTTGGCAGTTTCTTAAACGGTTAAACATATACCTACCCTATGACCCGGTAATTCCATCTATAAGTATTTATCCAAGATAAATGAGAACATATGTGCACAACAAGTCTTGTAGAAAAATATTTGTAGCAGCTTTATTTATAATAGCTAAAAATAAGAAATAGCTCCAATGTCCATCAAGAGAATGGATAAACTGTGGTATATTCTTACAATGGCTTACTATTAAGCAATTAAAAAACGAACAAATTATGGATACATATAACAACATGGACAAATTTAAAAACCTGCTCAGCAAAAAAAAAAAAGGAAAAAAAGAAAAAGACAAGTACAAAAGAATTTATAATCTATGATTCTGAAACTACCTTTATAAAAATTGTAACAGTGAGAAAATCATGACTGAAAAAGATCTGACCTAACCAACCCCATCTTGCTTCTAACCTCCAAGCTATTCTTGTTCATTCCTGGACACAGGCTGAACTAACTTTGGGAGGAGCTTAGTTTATAGTTTAACTTTGAAATAAAGATGATAACTGTTTTGTTTTTCTAAGACCACCAGAGCGGGTACAAAAGAACCAGCGAGTAGGCAAGGGTAGGAGCAAAACTGCAAGTTTATTTTGGTCACCTAAGGTGTGGGGAAGAGGTCTGTCGACCTCCGGCAAAGAAGGCCGACAGAGCCCCCCGGTGGGGCTCTCGGACGGAGTTCCCGCAGTCCTGACATCCCGACAGGAGTGGAGGACTGAGGAAGGCCGCGC
>NW_016812411.1:17028-21897 GCF_001698545.2 Rhinopithecus bieti | reverse complement strand
AAAAAAAAAAAAAAAAAAAAAAAAAAAAAAAAAAAAAAAAAAAAAAAAATTAAATATTAGTGTTTTAAAGTATTATTATTAAACAACATTTATTTTCATAGTTAATACATTGGATATTCTCATATAGGTGATCAGCCACATTACTGCTACCGGAAAGGGGATCTGAATCCAGACCCCAAGAGAGGGTTCTTGGATCTTGCGCAAGAAAGAATTCAGGGTGAGTTCACAGTGCAAAGTAAAAGCAAGTTTATTAAGAAAGGAAAGGAATAAAAAGAAGGGCTACTCCATAGGCAGAGCAGCCTCGAGGGCTGCTGTTTGCCCATTTTTATGGTTATTTTTTGATTACATGCTAAACAAGGGATGGATTATTCATGCCTCCCCTTTTTAGATCATATAGGATAACGTCCTGATGTTGCCATGGCATTTGTAAACTGTCATGGCGCTGGTGGGAGTATAGGATAACCAGGGATCACTCTCAGCACCATCTTGGTTTTTGTGTTTTGGCCACCTTCTTTACTGCAACCTGTTTTATCAGTAAGGTCCTTATGAGCTGTATGTTGTGCTGACCTCCAGTCTCATCCTGTAATTTAAAATGTCTTAACTTATTAGCTTTATTTTACCCAGCCCCTATTCAAGATGGAGTTGCTCTGGTTTAAACACCTCTGACATTACCATGATCATATCATCTAGGAAACGTAATTACAAACACTGGCAATTGCCTGAGGCAAAACTACCCTAAATAAAATGAAATTTCATTTTTAACACAAGAAAGTGTGCACTATAACTCCATGTTCCTATTTTCTCTCTCTCAGCTGGGTGGACAAGATCATTTAGCGAATTGAGGTCACTTAGAGAAATCAGACAAAAGTGAAGGACGGGTAAAAATTGAGTTGAATTGTTGTTTAAACTCTCTTGTTCATCAAGTTAAGCTGCAGTTTCCCTCCCCACTTAACCCCTAGAACCTTTAGGAAAGAAAGGCCATCTGTTCTGGATGATTCAGACATTTACCTGCCTCAAGGCAAGACAAGATGATCTCTTAATGCTTTTCTTCTGTCAGTGGCAGACATGACCATTATTAACAAAAATTAAACTTAAATTGCTGACCACTGATGCGATCACTGCAAATACTGCTGCTCCTTATATAATTTCTGTTTGGGGAATATCCAAACAGAAGAGCAAACTCTTGTTCAATACCTTTCATGTCTTAATTTTGAAACAGCTAGTTTTGCAAGTCATTAGAATTTATATAGATGGAAACTTCCCAGTCTCCTTCATTATCTTCTGTTCTTCTTAGTCCTCTGGCCAGAAAAAGCCAATACAAACCAAGTAGAGGATGAAAAATGAATTCAATCTAGAGGCTCTTCAATTTACCCAGGAGCATGTAGAGCCTTGAGCACTGTAATTTAATACTATTATGTTTGGAGGATTGCTTTTAATGAAGTAATTATTTCACACTGAATGAATAAGTAACTTTAAAATCATGTGACTCCACATTTGATGTCACTACTAACCTTTTTCCTCTTTGTTTCCTTCTGTGTTCAGCTGTAGAGCCGTTTAAGCCAGAATCAATCGAACGGTTTTGTGATTCGAGACGGGTCTACAGGCCTCAGTCTCCCACAATCTAGGCTGAAAAGTTTATGAAAGCCTCCAGAGAGGGCCTCTACTATTATCTGTTGTACTATGTTGGGAAAACACACAGAAATGAGATCTTGATTACAAATGGTTTTTTTGATTACAAATTGTTTTTTGTTGCTTTTAACAAGCCTTGCTGATATTATTTCACAATTAGACAGTGGAATAAAGCTTTTAAATCACATCAATTCACGCTAGCCTTAAAGCTAGCATTTTTACATATTGGCTGTAAAGTAAGAGTTTTGATTATGCACACTTCTACTTCAGCTAATGCCTTTTATGACAAGATAATTAATCCTACAAGTGGTAACTAGTTAGTACAGGACTGATAAGAACTGTGGGAAATACATAAGTACATATATTTCAGATAAAAGTAGATAAGGGGGTGAAATGTTTCAGACGTGTGGCCGATACAGGTCTGACCTTTAATACAAACAATATCTTGTTTATTTCAGTCCCTCCTAACCTACCCTCAGACTTCCCAGGGGATCCGCTGAGCTGAACAAAGGTACAGAAAACTCTCAAAAGCGTTAGTCTATTTCCATTTACCTTAATTAAAATATATGAAAAGAAGCCAGAAACAGAAGGTAGCATATTGATTGCCAAGGGATGGGGGGAAGATTTTGGGGGAAAATGGGAAGTGACTGCTAGTAGATATGGGGTTTCTTTTGGAGTTGATGAAAGTGTCCTAAATTGATTGGGATGACAGTTGCATAAGTCTGACCACACTAAAAGTACATGGAATTGTACTTGCAAGTGGGTGAATTGTAGGCTACATGAATTATATGCAAAAGAGACTGTTATTAACAAACAGACTGGGAGCATGAGTTGGAGTTACACTGCAGAAGACCTTGACTGCCATTGGAAGGCATTTGGACACTGCCATTGTCATTGGCAGCCATTATATTTTCAAGGAGTAGGGCCATACACTCAGGTTCCTGTTTTAGAAAAACCACTGTCTTAGCGATATGGAGGGTGGGTGGAAGCAAGGAAAACTTGAAGCAGAGAAAGCAAGGGAACCTGCTAGATTTGTAGCAGAGATTTTTTCTGAAGGTATTAGTTCATGTTTTGTTCTCATGGTAATGTTTTCTTCCATTTTGGGAAGGTTAACCCTCATCATGTCATTAGTCCAGAGAGGTATGTGTTGTGAGGCCAAGAGCAAAATTTGTTTGGAGACAGCTTTCCAAACAGCTACCCCTCCCCATCAACACTTGCTATTGTTGTCTATTTGAATACAGCCATCCAAGTGGGTGTGATGTGTTATCTCACTATGGTTTTTATTTGCATTTCCCTAATGATTAATGATGCTAAGCATCTTTTCGTGTACTTACTGGCCATTTTATATCTTCACCCTCCATCTTGCGGAAGTGGAAGTTTTACAGTTAGAAATTGATTCCTTTGGTCTCTCAAAGAGAAAATACCTAAGCCCAGTGGTTCTCAAGCTAGGCAATTTTTATTTCCCAAGAAGTGTTTCCGGATAAAATACAGATACTCAGTTCAATTTAGATTTCAAATAAATAGCA
This sequence comes from Rhinopithecus bieti, assembly GCF_001698545.2. Classification (NCBI taxonomy): domain Eukaryota; kingdom Metazoa; phylum Chordata; class Mammalia; order Primates; family Cercopithecidae; genus Rhinopithecus; species Rhinopithecus bieti. Next base: position 18,742 of record NW_016812411.1, on the reverse strand, counting down.
ACTAATTATTTAGTGTATCTATGTTCCAAATATTGTATGAGACAGACACAGATTTATAAATTATTAGTTCTTACTGGCATCTAGTGAGCAGAGACCAGGTATGCTGCTAAACATCCTACAGTGCACAGAGAAATTCCTCACAACAAAGAATGATTCTGCCCAAAATGTCAGTAGTGCCAAAGTTGTGAAATCCTTCTTTAACCATTGAATGAGAATAAACTCTGATATTGTTTGGATATGGTTCTCTCCAAATCTCACGTTGAAATGTGATCCTCAATGTTGGAGGTGGGGTCTAGTGGGAGGTAGGGCTCACGGGGGTGGATATCTCATGAATGGCTTGGTGCCCTCCCCAAGTAATGAGTTCAGCAGGCTCTGGTTGTTAAAAGAGACTACAACCTCCCTCTCTCCCTTGTTCCCTCTCACCACGTGCTAGCCTGTTCCTTCTTCACGTTCCGCCATGATTGTAAGCTCCCTGAGGTCCTTACCGGAAGCAGATGCTGGTGTCATGCTTTGTGTACACCCTGCAGAACTGTGAGCCAATTAAACTCCTTTTTTTATATACATTACCCAGTCTCAGTTATTCCTTTATAGCAATGCAAAACAGACTAATACAGACTCTATGAGCTTAATAGACTCTGCTAGGAGAAAGAGCTAATGGCCACAGAGAAGGGAAAGCCTCTGGGTGACAGTCAACTTAGTTAACCTCTTTTCTTTCCCTTCTTTTCTTTTCTTTTCTTTTTTTCTCTCTCTTTCTTCCTTTCTTTCTTTCTTTTCTTTTCTTTTTTCTTTCTTTTTTTTTTTGGAGAAAGGTTTTCATTCCATCACCCAGGCTGGAGTGCTGTGGCACCATCACAGCTCACTGCAGCCTCAACCTCCTGGGCTCAGGTGATCCTCCCAGCCTAGCCTCCTGAGTAGCTGGGACCACAGATGCAGGCCATCATGCCTGGCTAATTTTTTTTTTTTTATTTTTTGTTCTTCTTTTTGTAGATATGGAGTCTCGCTACATTGCCCAGACTGGTCTCAAACCCCTGGCCTCAAGCAATCTTCCCACTTCGGCTTCCCAAAATGCTGGGAATGCAGGCATGAGCCACCTCCAGCCCCAACTTCTTTTTTTAACGATGCCTAAGGCCTATCCTGGCTGCTCTCTTGGAGAGTCATATATATGATAACAGCTCTCTGTAGGCAGAGAGGAGCCCACTTGTTCATCTGAGAAGTTACCACCAAACAGGCAGAGCCCCAAACAGCACCAGATTCCCCATCTGTCTGCTATTGCTGCAAACCAAAGTAGAACATCTCCTGCTGGAGCATAAAAAGACCCAAGGCCTCAGACCCCAACTCCTGAGACACAGAGATAAGGAGGCCCCCATACAACTTTGTTAGTGTGAAGTGGATCTGTTTGTTTTGAGCAGCAAATGAGCTGAATGAATATTGCTTCCTCTTCCTAGTCAGAACTGCTGACTCTGTACATTTTGCCATTGTCTCTCCGTTTTCTCCTCTCTTACCCAAAACACATATTATAGTGGGTACCAAGCTAGCATTTATCAAATTCCTTTGTGTGTGGATCATTTCCAGTGATCTCATGAATGCCAGCTTTTAGTCCCTCATGGAACAGAGATGAGAAGTTGGTAAACTTGATTAACTCCAAACTCCAGCACCCAGGTTCTTAGAAAATATTCCTTCTTAAAAACTGCCTCTGCTTTTTTTTTTTTTTTTT
>NW_016812411.1:9969-16634 GCF_001698545.2 Rhinopithecus bieti | reverse complement strand
TTTTTTTTTTTTTTTTCCTGTTTTGTACTTTATTTGTCCCCATGGTAAATTGGTTCATGTGAGAAATTCTGTGTGCAGGAAAATAGGCAATTCAATAATTCAAAGGGCTTCCCCCTAACCATATGAAGTTGCCTTAAGCAGTTCTGTCAAAAATAATTTAATTGCTCAGAGCCACGTTCCATCTCCAAAGATGTCAGACAATCGTTTCCTTCCAGTGACAAAAACAAGCCCAAGGCTCATTCGTCTAGAAAGTACTCCCTACGAATCATGCTATATACATTTTTTTGAGTGATTTGGAAACTTCTTGCACCAGTGTTTGTGGCCATGTTTCATTAGAATGTTTGGCTTTTGTTTCAGGAACCTAGTCTAGAAAGCTGAGAGGATACCCAGAATGAGAGCTGTTTTAAAAATGAGTATCAGGTCAAATTGCTATGGAGGAATTGAAGAATCATTGGGCTATGCATGTCATTTTTTCAAGAAGACAATTCATGATTTCTCTTTTTTAAACTTGCTTTTTTTTTCCTTCAATTCGACATTTTGTGCCTGGCTGCCTTAAAGGTCTCATGTTTCTGTAGTATATTTGGGCTACAAATTGAGGGCCCAGAGGCAAAAGTTAGAAATAAATAAAGTTTGTACAATGCAGAAAAGAAGCAGAGCTCTGCTCCAAAGAATTGCTCATAAGCAGGTAATTATTTTTTCTAGAGAATGGAACATTCTATGAGGCATGAAAGTTGTTACATAAATCAACTATGTCTGCTCCCACTAGCTTTCTCTTTGTGACAGCCACACCCACTCGGTGCAAAAGTGGTGCTGAATCAACTTCTATGGAGACCAAATTACAGAGTCAATGTATGCACTGTGGGATCATGGGCCTGTGCGATCAATTACTTTGGCAGTAACTTTCTACTCCATGTGAACTTTTCAGCCCCCATATCACTGTTTTAGGGCTTGCCAAAACTAAGAATAATTCCTCGTTTGTCTCCATGGCGTCTTCCTTTTATTCTAACATTATGAAAATTACTGGACGCCGGGAGACAAGAGTGTTGTCCCTTTATCCCCCATCACATGAAGGGTCACTAACATGAAGTGCTCTTGCCTCTGCCAAAAGGTGGTATTCTTCCCTGTGTAAAGAGTCCTGGGTTGTGGAGGAGATGACTCCTTCCACACAGGGCCTGATGATAGGGTTTGCCCACTCCCAAGAGTAAGACTGTGGCTCCAACCTGACACACAATTCCAAAGGCCAGGGGTGGTGCGTCTCCTTTCACTACTCCTGGATCCAAAGGTATTATTTGGTTTGGATGTTTACATTTCCACAGACCATAAGGCAATAACTACACAAATCAATTTTAGTCCACATCAGAATCTACCCTGCCAGGAAAGAAGTTCTTGACATTATCTGTCACAGTAATCGAAGCATGTCCATGTTTCCTCATTTTAATTTTCGTATCACCTCCAAGTAACAATGTTTCCAACTCGTCCCCGAGCATGAAACCACCTGCTTGGGTTTTAATTTATGTTATCCTTTTAGTACTCCCCATTCCACCTGCAGCGAGCAGAAATAAAAATCTAGCCACCTGCTAAGGATTCTTCCTTAACTGTACATAAACCTGCCACCTTTATATAATAAAAGAAAAAATGATTGTGCACTTTAAAAGCCTGGTGAAGACAAGAGGAGCTCAGAGAAGGGGCTCACCCCCAGCCCGCAGTCCCTACCCATTTGCAGCCCCCATCCATCTTCCAAAGAGATGCTATCTGCCAGTGTGCAGGGCGAATTGAAATTGGGATAATGACAAGACTGTGGGAGGAAGCAATTTCCAAGATCAGTTCCACTGAGACAGACTCAAAAGTGAAACCCTTGGGGCTACGCTATTATGATCTTTAACTAAAAATGGTGGCAATGGATCTCTCTGAGCCTGTGTGTTCTTGTGCATAAAGCACCTTACTCAACACAATAGACAATGATCAGACAAGGGCAGTGTGTGCATTTCAAGAAGCCTACTTCCAACACAGCCTCAACAATCTGTTATTTTTAGAACATGACTAGGAATCGTCTTCAGCTGCCCAATTTCTGTTTCCTTCTAATCAGCCTCTTGAAAGACAGTACTGTATTCCTAAAGCAGAATGTTAGTAGCACACAGAATACTAGGATAGACAGCACAGTCATTGTTAGGAGGGCTTAAAAGAAAGAAAGGGCAGGCGATAGTCTCTGGGCCAGTCTTGGCAGGTACCACGGGTCAGGAGTCACATAGGGAAAGTTTACCAGTTGGAGAACTTTCTGTTGTGCTGAGGGTCATCACACAAGGTCTGAAAATGGAACAAGCCTGGGAGTAGATGTGCTGTGTATACAGCAATGTGGAAATCACAGCCACAGGTGAAGCATTTGCCTGTAATGACCATACTTGCTCAGTTTGCCATAACATACATAACATATGTAAATTAGCATTTAATATACACCCATTAGGGTCAAAGATCTGAAGTTGTGTGGACTCTAAATGGAAAAGGTACTATGATTGAAAAATAATAGTCTAGGGCCTGGCACGGTGCCTCACGCCTGTAATCCCAGCACTTTGGGAGGCCCAGGTGGGTGGATCACCTGAGGTCAGGAGTTCAAGACCAGCCTGGCCAACATAGTGAAACCCTGTCTCTACTAAAAATACAAAAAATTAGCTGGGCCTGGTGGTTGGCATCTGTAATCCCAGCTACTCGGGAGGCTGAGGCATGAAAATTGCTTGAAGCCAGGAGGCAGAGGTTGCAGTGAGCCAAGATTGTGTCACTGCACTCCAGCCTGGGTGACAGAGACTCCATCTCAAAAAAAAAAAAAAAGAAAAGAAAAGAAAATAGTAGTCTAGCCGAGGAGACAAGATTAAAAGAAATAAGCACACACAATCATAATACACATCAACAAGTATATGATCATTTGCTGTTGGCATGGTCCTTGGGACTCAACCTACAAAGACCCACTTATTGAAGAAGAAACTGGGACATTTTTGGTTCTCCATTACCTTACCTTGCATGGTTTAATGGGATAGCCTAAGAAGAAAACCCAATAATCCTAGAAATCACAAGGACTGTTGAGAGAAAAGGGCATTTCAAAACGGCCACATTCTCTCTGGTATGTTTCCTACTTCGTTTCCGCGTTTGTTTTTATTCCTAAGGGTTAATTAGACATTATACGTGCATTTCAAATTTTCTTAGAATGTAAGCTGCCAAAGGGCAAGGATGCTTTCATTTTCTCTTTCTGTAACTCTTCCTTGTATGAGGACTTAGCTCTGTATCTAGCAAATAATGAAGGGTGATCAAGCAAAAGCCAGTACACTGCAAGGAAATGCATTCTAGAGACTCATACTTCTGCACTTACTTTATTTTTTAAAATTCTGTACTCTCAGGCCCTAAAATCCCATCCACTAAAATGGGATCTAGAAGCATTGAGGCAGTGTCTTGTCCTGGGTGCAAAGACTTGGTAGGAGGCCCTGAGAAGCTAGGGAAACTCAAGGACTGTGAGTGTCTGCCAGTGGGCAAAGAATGCTGCAAGATCAGGGCATCAAAACCAACTGAGCATGTTTCTTGTAGAATCTAAGATAGTCAAACTCTTAGAAGTAGAGAGTAGAATGGTGGTTGCTAAGGTGGGGGAAAAGTGGGGAGATATTGGTCAAAGGTGATAAAAATTCAGTTATACAAGTTGAATAAGTGTTCAGAGTCTAATATACAGTAGAGTGACTACTGTGTTGTCATAATACTGTGTTATATACTTGAAATTTGCTAAGAGGGTAGATATCAAGTGTACTCAGTGAAAGAAAGAAAGAAGGAAAGAAAAAGAAAGAAAGAGAAAGAAAGAAAGAAAGAAAGAAAGAAAGAAAGAAAGAAAGAAAGAAAGAAAGGAAGGAAGGAAGGAAGGAAGGAAGGAAGGGAGGAAGGAAGGAAGGAAAGAAGAGGGGAGGGGAGGGGAGGAGGGCAGAGGGGCAGGGGAGGGAAAGAGAAAGAGAAGAAGGAAGGAAGGAAGGAAGGAAGGAAGGAAAAAGAAAGAGAGAGAAAGAAAGAAAAGAAAGAAAGAAAGAAGAGAAAATAATTATGTGAGGTGATAGATAAGTGAATTCGGTTGATTGCAATGATCATTTCACAGTATCTACATGTATCAAAATATCATGTTGTGTATCTTAAATATATATAATCCCTATTTATGAACTATACCTCAATAAAACTCNGGAGGGCAGAGGGGCAGGGGAGGGAAAGAGAAAGAGAAGAAGGAAGGAAGGAAGGAAGGAAGGAAGGAAGGAAGGAAGGAAGGAAAAAGAAAGAGAGAGAAAGAAAGAAAAGAAAGAAAGAAAGAAGAGAAAATAATTATGTGAGGTGATAGATAAGTGAATTCGGTTGATTGCAATGATCATTTCACAGTATCTACATGTATCAAAATATCATGTTGTGTATCTTAAATATATATAATCCCTATTTATGAACTATACCTCAATAAAACTCCCCAAAACAACAAGTGAGCACATTTCTTTACAATTTTCTCCAAAACCAGCCCTGCCTTAAGTACATCAGAAGCTCTGGTATGATACTTTGCCAAACCAAAACCAGGGATTCACCAGCCTCCATTCCCTCTTCTGCACACTGGTAGAGAACACTGAACACCTATAGCCAATAGGCCACTCTCTCTGTCAACCTTGAGCATTTCTCTCTCACCAGTTGGGCTGTATGCTTACTTCAAATCAGTTGTACTTGTTCCCACGGCTGTGTAGGCCAGTTGTGCTTGTCACTTGAATTCTGTAATTTTATTAAAACTGGTAGTTTGTGATGGTGTGGTGGTTTTCAGGCAGGCAGGCCAAGCAGCAGGAAGCACACATCATGCACCACACAGAGGAGGATTTAGAAACGAGGCAAAATGTATGACAGCTCAGTCAAACAGCTCAGAGGAGACACAGTCTAATTACTCACTCATCCCTGTGGCGGATTCCAACAGTCCCCAGGAAAGCACAAGACAACACTGCAAGGGTTTCTTCTAAGGCCTCCATGTCTCCACCACTCTTTCTGGTATCTTTAAAAATCACCAGGAGGGAGCTCTGTCACATACCCTGGAACAAGAATTTGAGAATCAGATTTAGGGCCCCGAATTTAAAACTGTATGAATTCATGTGGTTGATTGGAACTTGTTTAAAAAAAAAAAAAGTAACTTTTCTTTGGCTTACAAATTAGAGAAGAACATTCATGTTTATAAAAATGACTAATTAATTCATAGCTATCTCTTGAAAACACTCAAAGGGGAAAGGTCTTTGTTTGCATTTTGAAAATTTAAAACAGCGAAATTTTTAGGATCCTAATCCAAAGCTCCATTAACCCAATATTAATGAACATTTCAGCAAGACTGTGTGATGTTTCTTAAAGAAAATGGCAATAGAGTTTTTTTTTTCACATTCAGTATTAAATGTAAAAATAGTATGTCAAAACAATAAATAGCAGAAAATCATTCTGAGTTTAATCTTATCTCACACGTATGTGAAATAAATGAAGCGTGATGTGACGATCCAATGTTATCTATCGTGGAGAAAGAAAAATAGACCTTGGTAGAATCTTGAGTATTTAAAAATGATTGTTAAAATATGAATATGCCATAGACATTGTACTCAGATTTTAAATGTTCCAAGGTTAGCTACTTACATGACTTCCATTATTAAAGTGCCCTTGGAGTTAGAAATGGAAATATGCTTTTAGGATTATCATCTATTCCTGGGAGGCATCACAGAATTGTTATTTCCAAAGTGTTTCCTTGTTCTTGGTACACTGTAGAGTCTTTTAAGAACAAAGAGTTATTCTCAATTCAGGCTGGACTAAGCTGTACCAACTGAACTCCCGCATTATTTCAGAAATTCTGTATTCAGTGGGGAGGATGGAACAAAATAATTAGGATATGGGGCCCAGAGACCTTCCGGGAAAGATATTCTTGCTGTGTTCTACAGCTTTTTCTGATGCTTTATTTTTCTCTCTTTTACAATTCCTCCCACCCACTCTTCATGCCAGCAAACAGATGATCCGGGAGAATAAGAATATTGTATGATCACTAGTTAATTTACTTCGGATTGCTTTCCAGGCACCACGAGTCTGACCGCTCAGGGGTTTCCAGTGAATTTTTGGCAGCTGCTAAGCACACTTAGTTGCCCATAAGAACTACTGATTCTGCTTCGTTTTATATACATACGTATATGTATATTTACGTATGTATATGACAGGGCATAACTCACCATGACTGGCTTACATTTAGGCTACTCTGTATTGAATCAAACACTGTTTATCACTTTCAAGTTCTAATTTCTGCATCGTGCATGTGGTTATTTAAACCTATATAGTTCAATGAAAATGCTCCCATCCTGTACAGACTAGCCTAAAGGGGCACTACATGCAATGCTAGCAGAGGGTAAAAACATGGCACTGGCTCTTTTTTTAAATGACTAGTTCGAAATGGAGGTGATTCATTAATTCAACGTTTATTGAGTGCCTACTAGGCAGCAGGCCATAAGTTAAACTCTGGGGATTTTTTTTTTCTTGAGATGGAGTCTCACTCTGTCGCCCAGGCTGGAGTGCAGTGGCCGGATCTCAGCTCACTGCAAGCTCCGCCTCCCGGGTTTATGCCATTCTCCTGCCTCAGCCTCCCGAGTAGCTGGGACTACAGG
>NW_016812411.1:5191-7364 GCF_001698545.2 Rhinopithecus bieti | reverse complement strand
AAAAAAAAAAAAAAAAAAAAAAAAAAACCGTAATCTCCCATCCTTCCAACAGTGTTAACCACCTGCCTCCATGATGCTTGTGAACTTTGGACAACCCTCTTCTTTGTTTGCTTTAATTTTACTTGTTTTTTAAAGTGAGACTAAACGTGGTTCAAAATCAAAATGGTAGAAAATATATTTAGAAATCTTACTGGCGTCCATAAGCTGATCTGTCCTCCATCCTTTTGCCTCATTCCTTTTATTAGTTTCTTGCATATGCTTCCAATGTTTCTTTATGGAACTATGTACAAACACATATATGTTCTGATTTCTCCCTCATTCTTACATAGAGTTAACATGTTACATGCTGTTATATAAATGGGCTAAAAGTGGGGGACCCTGGATATTGGTCCCCATGTTGTTTACTTCTTCACAGCAGGCTAGGACAATTAGCTCAAAGCCCTCTGGCACTAAACTCAAATTCATATACATCTGGTTGCCTTAAATGTAGCCCAAATAACCATATTTTTAGCTATTTAAAGCCTGCCTGCCCTGCACATCCCATGAAGCTGTACCCAACATCTTCAAGCCATAGATAAGATGAACCTTGGGGATACGAAAGACACCAAGCCACTGCTGCCCATTCAAGCTCTTTGACCCAAAGACTCCCCACCTTGTTACTGGGTGACATCATCTACCTGCAGGAGCCACTTCTCCAATTTCCCTCTCCCCTGGGAATGCCCTTGTTCTCTTCCTCTTCTGGGTGGTGGCTCCATGCTGCTCTTTCTGGAAGGTCTCCTGCTGTGAAGAACTTCACTCATGTACCCCAACCAAGCACCACCCAAACAAAGTTCATTTGTGCTACTGCCATTTTGTGGTCATGCCCTTTCCTTGATCAGTTCTGAATCCTCTATTTCACTATATATACTCTGCCTTTTCATTTTGATTTTTTTTAACTTAACAATATATTCTGGGGAAGACTCCTTCACTCTTTTATACAGCTGCAAATTACTCCACTGTATTTAACCAGTCCCTCCTGATGGTCGCTTGGATTATTTCTAGTCTTTTGTTATTACAATGATGCTGCAGTGAATCACCTTGTACATTCATCATTTTGTTCATGTACAGGCAGATCTATAGGATAAATTCCCGGAAGATGGATTGCTGGGTCAAAGGGTAAACAAACACATTTGTATTTTTGAAAAACATTGGCAAATCGTTCCTCTTAGCAACCATACATGAGAGTGTCTGTTTTCCCATAGCTTCACTATTTACCAATCTGTTAGGTAAAAATAAACAAACTTCTAGTCTTGGACTCCTCACACGGTAAAGATTGTTAACATAATATTTGTTAACATGCCTGTCTCTGCCACTGAATTGTGACACCCTTAAAGTCTGGAACCATTTCTTACTCATCTTCATATCCTGTTGCTTAGCTAGCAAAGTTCTTTGGACAGAATAGCTTCTGCCACTTCCCTCTCTCCCCCGCAAAAACATATTTACTGAGTTGAATCAATCACCACTTTAGCCTCGAGAGGCCCCCCCTCAGACCTTCCCATTGTGGTATGTGCTGCCCCACTTTCAACTGACTGCCAATTTCCTCTCAAGGCTGGGCCTGCTCAGCCCACCCACAGAGGGAGGAGAGCCTGAGATTGAATGCAGCACCATCCCCAGCAGCTCTCAACCAATGCGTGAAGGGAGATGGTGCTTAAATGGCCAGCAGGCTCTTCTTTTGGGGGCGGACCTCTGAGGCATGGGGTCGTCTATGCTGAGAGCTCTTCGTGGGATGAAGCCCTGTTGTCCCTTTGTCCATAGCAGGAAGTAGCTTGATAATGTACCTTTTAATGGCTTCCCTGCCTTTCCTTCCTTTCCAGGCTCACCTTCTCACTCCATTATTGGAGTTTCCTTGAATCACCTCCCAAGTAAATGACTATCACTTTATCAGGGTCTTTTTTGGGGGAAACTGAAATAAAGACAGGCCGGGCACGGTGGCTCAAGCCTGTAATCCCAGCACTTTGGGAGGCCGAGACAGGTGGATCACGAGGTCAGGAGTTCGAGACCATCCTGGCTAACACGGTGAAACCCCGTCTCTACTAAAAAATACAAAAAGCTAGCCGGGCGAGGTGGCGGGCGCCTGTAGTCCCAGCTACTCGGGAGGCTGAGGCAGGAGAATGGCGTAAACCCGGGAGGCCGA
>NW_016812411.1:0-1866 GCF_001698545.2 Rhinopithecus bieti | reverse complement strand
GGGTGGCCAGGTAAGGGATGTCTGCTGCTGATTACATGTTGAAATAATATTTCAGATATATTGGGCTAAATGAAATATTCTAGATATATTGGGTTAAATGAAAGATATCATTAAAATTAATTTTACCCATTTCTTTTACTTTTTTTAATGTGGCTATTAAACAAATAAAATTACATGCATGGCTAGGTGCTGTGACTCACGCCTGTAATCCTAGTACTTTGGGAGGCCAATGTAGGTAGATTGCCTGAGGTGAGGAGTTTGAGACCATCCTGGCCAACGCAGTGAAACCCTGTCTCTACCAAAAATACAAAAATTAGCCGGGCGTGGTGGCGCACACCTGTAATCCCAGCTACTTGGGAGGCTGAGGCAGGAGAATCGCTTGAACCCAGGGGGCAGAGGCTGCAGTGAGCCGAGATTGTGCCACTGCACTCCAGCCTGGGCAACAGAGTCAGATTGTCTTAAAAGAAAAATTACATGCATGGCTCACAGTATATTTCATTGGACAGCACTCTTCTAAAAAGACACTTCTAGAGAGGATGTCCCTATTAAGAGGGTTTCTCTTTGTGTAATATTGTTTACAAAACCAAGGTAAACATGAATTAGTTAAAATTCTGTAAACCGTGAAAAGATTTGCAAAGCGAACCTCCTTGTCTTGGAGGCGTTGCCTTGAAGCTGCTTAAGGCAGAAATGCTGCCCAGAACACACTCATGCTTTCTTGTGACCAGTGGCTCTAGGCCAAACTACAGTACATGTAAAAATAACTCTGATGAGTTCATTGTTCTTAACTTAAAGTCAAATGGGCTGTTGGCTCTTTTCACATAGTTTGAATCTTTTATGACCAGAAGATACAAAACACATTTTTAAAAGCAGTAACTAATGCAGTCCAAGTCCTTTCTTTTTTAAAAAACTTTTGGGTATTGAGCAATTTGGGGCTCTCCAAGGATGGTAATGATGATATTTATATTTGTATAAATATTTTCAAAGTTCTTTACAGTTTTTCTTTAGTATTTCCACTTGAAAATGACTACATATACCCATGAGGTAATCTGAGCTGTTATTTTATGCACATTTTACAGATGAGACACTGTCCCAGGTCTTCTTAATTCTGTTTAGTGTTCTTTTGGCTACACCCAGTGTGATGGAGCCAGATCCTACCCACTCATGAGAGCCAATTGTGCGTCTCTGCACAGCTCAGCAGTCACATTACGTTAGTAGTTTGAAATCATCCATGGTGTGAGCATTTATACCATGAGAATTGGCAAAGTCTACATAGTTCGTTTATTTACTTTGTTGTTTGTGTTGTTTATTTCTTGAGTACCAGTTCCAAAACATTTAATGGCACACCACTAGATACCTCCAAGAATGAGAAAACTTGAGGATTAAAAGACATTTTCTTAGTCTGTTTTGTGTTGCTATAACAGAATACCATAGACAGGGTAATTTATAATGAATAGAAATTTATTTGGCTCATGGTTTGGTTCAGGAAGCTGGGAAGTCCAAGAGCATGGCATCAGCATTTGGCAAGGGACTTCGTGCTGCATCATCCCATGGGAGAAGGCGGAAGAGCAAGGGAGAACAAGAGCCACAGAGCAAGAGGGGGCCAAACTCACTTTAATAACAAACCAACTCTCAAGATAACTAAACCACTCCCATGATGATGACATTAATTCATTCACAAGGGCAGAGCCCTCATGACCTAATCACATCTTATTAGGCCCCACCTCACAACACTTGCATTGAGGATTAAGTTTCCAATACACGAACTTTGAGGGACACATTCAAAACGTAGCAGATGCATGTAACAAAACAGGAGCAGAAACACAAGTTCTCTGAGTTCAAGAACTGAATTCTACAGATAGATTTTTT
>NW_016812410.1:4595-7336 GCF_001698545.2 Rhinopithecus bieti | reverse complement strand
CAAAGCCAATAAAGGAATATCCCAGGATAAAAAGTAGAAGGAAGCCCTCTGAGAAATGGTTTTGTGATGCATGCATTCATCTCACACAGTTCAACCTCTCTGTCCTTCAGCAGATTGGAAACACTGTTTTTGTAGAATCTGCGAAGGGATATTTGCGAGTGCATTGAAGCCTATGGTGTTAAAGGAAATATCTTCATATAAAAACTGGAAACAACTTTCTGAGAAACTGCTTTGTGAGTGTGCATTCACCTCACAGAGTTACATCATTCTTTGGATTCAGCAGTTTGAAAACACGGTTTTTGTCCATTCTGCGAATGGACATTTGGGAGTTAATTGAGGACAGTGGCAAAAAAAAAAGAATATCCCAGGATATAAGTAGAAGAATGCTATCTGAGAAACCACTTCGTGATATGGGCATTCATCTCACAGGGTTAACCCTTTGTTTTCTTTCAGCCATGTGGAAACTGTTTTGTAGAATCTGTGAAAGGATATTTTGAAATGCATTGTGACCTATCATGAAAAGTAAACGTCTTCAGATAAAACTAGAAAGGAGCTTTCTCAGAAACTGCTTTGTCATGGGTGCATTCATCTCACAGTTAACCTTTCTTTGTATTCAGCAGTTTGGAAATACTGTTTTGTAGAATCAAGGAATGGACATTTAGGAACTCATTGGGGCCTATGGTGAAAAAATATCTTCATATAAATAACAGAAATAAGCATTCTGAGAAACTGCTTTGTGACATGTGCATTCATATCACAGAGTTAAATCTTTCTTTGTATTCGGCAGTTTGGAAACACTATTTTCTCCTGTTTGTGAATGGACATTTGGGAGTTCATTGAGGCCATTGGTGAAAAGTGAATATCCCAGAATAAATACTTGAAGGAATATACCTCAGAAATTGCTTTGTGATGTGTTCATTCATCTCACAGAGTTAAACCTTTCTTTTCATTCAACAGTTTGGAAACACTGTTTTGTACAATCTGTGAAGGGAAATTTTGGAGCACATTGAGGCCTATGGTGAAAACAAAATCATCTTCAGATAAAAACCACACAGAACCTTTCTGAGAAAATGTTTCCTGATGGGTGCATTTGTCTCATGGAGTTAAATATTTTTTTGATTCAGCAGTTTGGAAACACACTCTTTGTTCATTCTGCAAATGGGCATTTGGGAGCTCATTCAGGCCAATGGTGAAAAAGCTAATATCTCAGGATAAAAACCAAAAGGAAGCTATCTGAGAAACCGTTTTGTGATGTAAGAATTCAACTCACATAATTAAACCTTTCTTTTCATTCAGCAGTTTGGAAACACTGGTTTTGAAGAATCTGCAAAAGGATATTTGGGAACTCATTGAGTGTCATGGTGAAAAAGGGATCATCTTCAGATGAAAACTAGAAAGAAGCTTTCTGAGAAACTGCTTTGTGATTTTTGCATTCATATTACAGTGTTAAATCTTTGTTTGGATTCAACAGTTTTGAAACACTCTTTTTGTCCATTCTGCAAATGGATATTTGGGAGCTCAATGAGGCCTAAGTTGAAAAATTGAATATCCCAGGATAAAAACTAGAAGGAAGCTTTCTGAGAAGCCACTTTGTGTTGTGTGCATTCTTCTCACAGAGTTAAAGCTTTCTTTTCATTCAAAAGCTTAGAAACAATGTTTTTCTAGAATCTGTGAAGTGTTATTTGGGAGCACATTCAAACCTATGGTGAAAAGGGACTCATTTTCAGATACAAAATAGAAAGAAGCTTTCAGAGAAATGGCTCTGTTATGTATGCTTTAATCTCACATAGTTGAACCTTCCTTTAAATTCAGCAGCTTGTATACACTGTTTTTGCCCATTCTGCAAAGGACATTGGGACCTCATTGAGGCAATGGTGAAAAAGAGAATATTCCAGGCTAAAAACTAGAAGAAAGCTGAGAAAAACACTTTTGATGTGTGTATTCATTTCGCAAATTTAAAAGTCTTTTACAATCAGAAGTTTAGAAACACTGTTTTTATCCATTCTGTGAATGGACATTGGGAACTCATTGAGGCCAATGGCAAAATATGAATATTCCAGGATGAAAACTAGATGGAAGCTATCTGAGAAACTGCTTTGTGATGTCTGCATTCAGCTAATAGATTTAAATCTTTCTTTTCATTCAGAACTTTGGAAACACTGCTTTTGTAGAATCTGAGAAGGGCTATTTTGGAGTGCATTGAGTGCCATGGTGAAAAAAGGATCATCTTCAGATAAAAATCAGAAAGAACTTTCTGAGAATCTGATTTGTGATGTGTGCATTCATATCACAGTGTTAAATCTTTGTTTGGATTCAACAGTTTGTAAACACTGTTTTTGTCCATTCTGTGAATGGATATTTGGGAGCTCATTGAGGCATATGATGAAAAAGGAAACATCCCAGTATAAAAACTAGAAGGAAGCTCTCTGAGAAACTGCTTTGTGGTGTGTGCATTTTCTCATAGAGTTAAAACTTTCTTTTCATTCCGTTGTTTGGAAACACTTTTTTTGTAGAATCTGCGAAGGGATATTTGGGAGTGCATTGAAGCCTATGGTGAAAAAGAAATCATCTTCAGACACAAAATAGAAAGAAGATTTCAGAGAAACAGGTTTGTCATGTATGCATTAATCTCACAGAGTTGAACCTTTCTTTAAATTCAGCAGGTTGTAAACACTGTTTATATACATTCTGCAAAGGATTGGGAGCTCATTGAGGCCAATGGCAAAAAGCAAATATTCTAG
>NW_016812410.1:0-4278 GCF_001698545.2 Rhinopithecus bieti | reverse complement strand
CTTTCTATTGATTCAGCTATTGATTCAGAGGTTTGGGAAAACAGTTTTTGTCCATTCTGCAAATGGACAATTGGGAGCCCGTTGATGCCAATGACGAGAAAGTGAATATCCCAGAATAAAAACTAGAGGGAAGCTATCTGAGAAACTGCTTTGTGCTGTGTGCATTCATCTTGCAGAATTAAACCTTTCCTTTCATTCAGCAGTTTGGAAACACTGCTTTTGTAGAGTCTGTGAAGGGATTTTTAGGAGTGCTTTGAGGACTACTGTGAAAAAGGAAGTATCTTCAGAAAAAAACTAGGAAGAAGCTTTCTGAGAAACTGTTTTGTGATGGTTGGATTCATCTCACAAAGTTAAACTTTTCTTTTGATTCAGTAATTTGGAAACACTGTTTTTGTCCATTCAGTGAATGGACGTTTGGGAGCTCATTGAGGCCAATGTTGAGAAAGTGAATATTCCAGAAAAAACTAGAAGGAAGCTCTCTGAGAAACTACTTTGTGATGTGTTCCTTCATCTCACAGAGGCAATCCTTTCTTTTCATTGAGCAGTTTGGAAACACTGTTTTTTTTAGGATTTGTGAAGGAATATTTGGGAGAACGTTGAGGTCTATAGTGAAAAAAAAATCTTCAGATGAAAGTAAAAGGAAGCATTCTGAGAAACTGCTTTGTGATGTGTGCATTAATATCCATAGTTAAAACCTTATTTTGATTTACCAGTTTGGATAAACTGCTTTTGTAGAATCTGCAAAGGGATATTTGGCAGTGCATTGAGTTCTATAGTCAAAAAGAAAAAAACCTCGGATAAAAACTTGAATGACGCTCTCTGATAAACTGGTTTGTGACGTGTGCATTCATCTCACAGAATTAACCCTTTCTTTTTATTCAGCAGTTTGAAAACACTGTTTTTGTACATTCCGCTAATGGACATTTGGAAGTTCAATGAGTCCAATGGCAAAAAGTGAATATCCCAGGATAAAAGCTAGACAGAAGCTGTCTGAGAAACTGCTTTGTGATGTGTTTATTCATGTCCCAGAATTAAATGTTTATTTTCATTCAGCAGTTGGGAAACACTTCTTTTGTAAAATCTGCAAAGGGATATTTGGGAGCGCATTGAGGCCTATGGTGAAAGAGAAAAATCTTCAGATAAAAGTGACAAAGAAGCTTTCTGATAAACTGCTTTGTGCTGCGTGCATTCATCTCACAGAGTTAAAATTTCCTTTTCATTCAGCAGTTTGGAAACACTGTTTTTGTAGAGTCTGCGAAGGTATATTTTGGAGTGCATTGAGGCCTATTGTGGAAAATATCTTCAGATAAAAACTAGAAGGAAGCTTTCAGAGAAACTGTTTTTGATGAGTGCATTCGTCTCATAGAGTTAAGAATTTATTTTAATTCAGCAGTTTGGAAACACTGTTTTTGTCCATTCTGTGAATGGACATTTGGGAGCTCATTGAGGCCAAGGGCAAAAAAGGGTATATCCCAGGATAAAAACTGGAAGAAAGCTAGCTGAGAAACTGCTTTGTGATGTATGCATTCATCTCACAGAACTAAAGGTTTCTTTTCATTCAGCAGTTTGGTAACATTGTTTTTTAAGAATCTGCGAAGGGATATTTGGGAGAGTGTTGAGGCTTATGTTGAAAACAAAATATCTTCAGATAAAACTAGAAAAAAATCTCTCTGAAAACTGCTTTGTGATGTGTGCATTCATCTCACAGAATTTCACATTGATTTTGATTCACCAGTTTGGAAACAATGTTTTGTCCATTCCACGAATGGACATTTTGGAGCTCATTGAGGCCAATGGAGAAAAGCGAATATCCCAACATAAAACTGGAAGGAAGTTATTTGAGGAACAGTTTTTTGATGTGTGTATTCGTCTCACAGAGCTAAAGGTTTATTTTCATTCAGCAGTTTGGAAACACTGTTTTATAGAATCTGTGAAGGGTTACTTGGGAGTGTATTGAGGTCTATGTTGAAAACAAAATATCTTCAAAGAAAACTAGAAAAAATCTCTCCCTGAGGAACTGCTTTGTGATGTGTGCATCCATCTCACAGAATTACATGCTTGTTTTGATTCGTCAGCTTGGAAACACTGTTTTGTCCATTCTACAAATGGACATTTTGTAGCTCATCGAGGCCAATGGCGAAAAAATGAGTATACCAACATAAAACTAGAAGGAAGCTGTCTGAGGAACAGTTTTCTGATGTTGGCATTCGTCTCAAAGAGTGAAAGATTTCTTTTGATTTAACAGTTTGGAAACGTTGTTTTGTAGAAACTTTGAAGGGATATTTGTAAATGCATTGTGACTCATGTTGAAAAGAAAATATCTTCAGGTAAAACCAGAAAGAAGTTTTCTGAGAAACTGCTTTGTGATGTGTGCATTCATCTCACAGAGTTAAAACTTTCTTTTGATTCAACAGTTTGCAAACACTGTTTTGTCCCTTCTGAGAATGGAAATTTTGGATCTCACTGAGGCCAGTGGCAAAAAAGTGAATATTCCTTGATAAAACGAGAAGAAAGGTAAATGACAAAGAGCTTTGTGATGTGCAGTCATCTCAAATAGTTAAAACTTTATTTTCATTCCGCAGTTTGACAACACTTTTTTTGTAGAATCTCTGAAGGGATAGTTGGGAGCATGTTGAGGCCTATTGTGAAAAGAAAATATCTTCAGAAGAAAACTAAAAGAATATTTCTAATATATTTCTTTGTGATGTGTGCATTTATCTCACACAGATAAAACTTTCTTTGGAATCAGAGGTTTGGAAACACTGTTTCTGTAGAATCTGTGATGGGATATTGGGGAGTGCATTGATGCCTATCGTGAAAAGAAAGTATCTTCAGATTCTGAGTAACTGCTTAGTTATGTGTGCATTAATCTTAAAGGATTAAAATTTATTTTGATTCAGCAGTTTGGAAACTCTGTTTTGTCCATTCTGGGAATGGACATTTGGCAGCTCATTGAGGCTAAAAAAAGGGAATATCCCAGGATAAAAGCTAGAAGGAAGCCATCTGAGAAAAGTCTTTGTGAGGTGTGTATTCAACTCACAGAGTTAAACCTTTGTTTTGACTCAACAGTTTGAAAACACTGTTTTGTAGAATCTGTGGAGTGATATTTGGGAGCGCATTGGGGCCTATGGTCAAAAGGAAACATCTTCATATTAAAACAAAAGGAAGCTATGTGAGAAACTGCTTTGCAATGTGTGCATTCATGTCACAGAATTAAACATTTTTTTCATTCAACACTTTGGAAAAACTGTTTTTTTAAGAATCTGTGAAGGAGTATTTGGGAGCACATTGAAGCATAAGGTGAAAAACAAAATATCTTCAAATAAGAAATAGAAAGAAGCTTTGTGAGGAACTGTTTTGTGACGGGTGCATCCATCTCACAGAATTAAACATTTCTAATGAACCCTGTTTCCAAACTGCTGAATCATTAAACAAAATCAAAATCATTAAACAAAAACAAAGGAATATTTGTTTAGTGTATTGAGGTGTATGGTGAAAAAGAAAATATCGTCAGATACAAACAAGAAAGAGGCTTTCTGAGAATCTGCTTTGTGACGTGTGCATTCAACTCCCAGAGTTAAACTTCTATTTTGATTCAGCAGTTTGGAGAAACTGGTTTTGGGCATTCTGCTAATGGATATCAGAGAGCTCATTGAAGCCAATGGAGAATATGCAAATATTTCAGGATAAAAACTGGAAGAAACCACTTTGTGATGTGCATATTGATTTTGCAAAGTGAAAACTTTCTTTTCATTTGGCAGTTTGGAAACACTGTTTTTGTAGAAACAGCAAAGGGATATTTGGGATTGCAGTGAGGCCTATGATGAAAAAGAAAATATCTTCAGATAAAAACCAGAAAGAAGTTTTCTGCAAAACCACTTTCTGATGTCTGCATTCATTGTACAGAGTTAAGCTTCCCTTTGTATTTAGCAGTTTGGAAACACTGTTTATGTAGGGTCTGTGAAGGGATATTTGGAAGCACAGATTCTTATGGTGAAAAAAGGAACATCTTCAGAACAAAATAAATAGAAGCTTTCTGAGAAACAGCTTTTATTGTGTACCTTCATCTCACAGAATTAAACCTTTCTTTGGATTCAGCAGTTTTGAAACACAATTTTTGTTCATTCTGTGAATGGACATTTGGGAGCTGACTGAGGCCAAATGTCCATTCCCAGAATATCCAAGGATAAAAACTAGAAGGAAGCTATCTGATAAACCACTTTATGATGTGTGCATTCACCTCACACAGTTAAAACTTTCTTTTCATTCAACAGCAGT
>NW_016812409.1:0-1956 GCF_001698545.2 Rhinopithecus bieti | reverse complement strand
CGAGTAAGTGGGACTACAGGCGCCCGCCACCTCTCCCGGTTAGTTTTTTGTATTTTTTTAGTAGAGACGGGGTTTCACTGTGTTCACTAGGATGGTCTCGATCTCCTGACCTCGTGATCCGCCCGTCTCGGCCTTCCAAAGTGCTGGGATTACAGGCTTGAGCCATCGCGCCCGGCAAAGCTCTGCTGGTAAGTAAAAAACCCAGAGTCAGCTTTCTACCATTCTTACCTTTCAGGCCTGGGAAAGAGTACTGTGTTATAGAAGAGATGGTGCTTTTTAGTATTTGAGTAATTAAACCTTGTTGTATTAAATCCATGTATAATACCTTATTCCAAGAGATCTCAGATAGTTTCTATATCTCAGATAGTTTCAGCAAGAGTTTGTGTATGGCACCAAGTGGACAAGAGCTGTACTTATGTATAAATGTCAGAAGGAGAAGAAAAATAGTAACTGTAACTTTTTTGTTTCCTGGTTTGCTACTTTTGCATGTAGACTGTTTTTTAAATATGCTGAATTTGGGTTGGTTTTTCCCACTTTCCCATTCTGTCAACATCAGTTGTTATTTACTCTAAACAACCATTCTTTCATTTTATCCTGTTAGTTTCTTTTATAACTTAATTCAATTCCCTTGATATTAAACACTATTAAGTATTTTTGGAAGTAGCTTACTTAATAGCTTTTTCTACTGTGTGATTTATTCAGGAAATTCTCAAATGTCAGCTGTATGTAGAGCACTGTGTTAGATTCTGTGGGAGCTGCAAAGATGATCTAGATACAGATCTTTCTCCTGAAGATCTTTAAGTTCTTGAAGGGTAGTCTAGACAGAATGATAGAATGCTGTGTGGTTTTCGAAGGAAGAACAGATTACTTCTGCCCGGGTGGAGTTGGGTGATGGCTAATTTTATGTGCCAACTTGACTGGGCCGTAGTGCGTAGATATTTGATCACATATTCTTGATGTTTCTGTGAAAGTGTTTTTTATATGAGATTAACATTTAAATTGGTAGATGGTGAGTAGCCTTGTCTTGTGGGTGGGCCTCATCCAATCAGTGGAAGGCCTTTAATAGAACAAAGACTGACCTCTGAGCAAGGAGTTCTGCCAGCCTGCTCTGCAGATTTTGGATTTACCAGGCCTCCTTAATCCCCTGGGCCAATTCCTTAAGTCTCTTTCTGTGTTTATATATGCACATCTGATTTATTCTGTTTCTCTGTAAAACCCTGACTGATACCTGGAATCTTCAAGTTGAAATTTAGGATACTCTAGATGTGAGGAGAGATAAAAATAGAGGACAGAAAACCTGATCTGTGAACTGAGAACAATGAACTTGTTTGGAATTTTTAAATTTGAGTATGTTGGAACCAGATCTTGCAGCTGATACTTGACTAAAGAGTTTTAACTTTACTACATCATAAATCTTATTCTAAGTTTTCATTTGAACTTGGTCTTAGTTTCTT
Source organism: Rhinopithecus bieti (assembly GCF_001698545.2). Classification (NCBI taxonomy): domain Eukaryota; kingdom Metazoa; phylum Chordata; class Mammalia; order Primates; family Cercopithecidae; genus Rhinopithecus; species Rhinopithecus bieti. Next base: position 502 of record NW_016812409.1, on the reverse strand, counting down.
GACTTACTTTGTAAGCATCTTTTGGATAATCCAGTGTTTCATTTGTTGCTTTCAAATTTTGGTATTCAACAGACTTGTTTCTTTTTATTTTCAGTTAACATTAGAGCCTAATTTACAATTTTTAGTTCATGTCAAAAAAAAGTTCAAGCCGGGTGCAGTGGCTCACACCTGTAATCCCAACTCTTTGGGAGGCCAAGGCAGGTGGATCACAAGGTCAGAAGATTGAGACCATCCTGGCCAACATGGTGAAACCCAGTCTTTAATAAAAAAAAAAAAAATACAAAATTAGCCTGGGCATGGTGGTGCGCACCTGCAGTCCCAGCTACTCGGGAGGCTGAGGCAGGAGAATCGCTTGAACCCAGGAAGTAGAGGTTGCAGTGAGCCGAGATCGCACCACTGCACTCCAGCCTGGGCAACAGATCAAGACCCTGTCTCAAATAAAATAAAGTAAAATAAAAGATCGAGCTTTGGGATTTTTTTTTTTTCTTCTTACTCTGTTGCT
>NW_016812408.1:0-916 GCF_001698545.2 Rhinopithecus bieti | reverse complement strand
GGTCACGCCACTGCACTCCAGCCTGGGCAACAGACCAAGACTCCGTCTCAGAAAAAAAAAAAAAAAAAAAAAGAGGTTTTTCCCTGCATTGTTGTTCCTCCTCCTCCTCTTCCCCATCTTCCTCCCTTTTCTCTGCCTCCTTTCTTCATCTTCCTCTTCCTTCTCCTTCCTCCCCCTCTTCTTCCTCCTCCTCCTCTTTTGTTCTTTAAACATCCTTTAATTAGATAGCCCATGCTTCTTCAAGAACAACTTCAAAGAATTTGCTGTTCTTTTAACACGCAATTAACTGTTGATTTGTATTTTACTTTGCCACCAAGGGTAACTGGTGGCATTTAATAGTCAGGAGCCTTAGTGAAACACAGATAGGATTTTTGGGTAAAACCCCAGAAGAGAATTCCTTTTTACATGCTGTTAATGTTTTCATATGTGTGGGAAGAAGTAGGAGCATTTCTCAGAACCTTATTTAGGGTTTTGTTTTTTTCTTTTTTGCTGCTTGTTACCTTTGTAGATCTGTTTTTTACAGCTGAAAATTACGGGCCTAATTCTCTAATATGTCAACTTTAGATTATTCAAAGAACTATCTACTTATTTTTTGTGTTCAGTTAGGAGTCTCGCTGTTCCTCCTTTATGCTCTTTACATCTTAGCCCTCTCCAGCACCACTCTTCAAAGAAAAGACTGAGTAGGAGAAAAAGAGAAACTCAATGCCATTTTGCTTATTTTATTTCCCCAATAATATTTTAGCAAAAGATTTGGTAAAGATGAGCATAAAATAAGACTTTGAAAAAGTGATCTGTGGATATAATTTATCTAACCACATTGCCTATGGGAAATATATTTTTAGATAACAAGGTATGTACCTGAATTGTGTTTGTTTAGCTCCATGGGAGCTGCGGTGGACCAACTTTTATGCTAAGG
>NW_016812407.1:0-915 GCF_001698545.2 Rhinopithecus bieti | reverse complement strand
AAAAGAACTGTCATAATTAAAGGAAACTAAGAAGACATGAGATACTATAACATGAGATAATGGATTAGATCTGGAACAGAAAAAAGGACAATAGTAACAAAACTAGTGAGATCTTAATAAATTCTTAACAAGTTAGTTTAGTCAATAGTATTATACCAAGGTTTATAACCAAAATGTAAAATGTAAAAATAAGGGAAAGCTCAGTGAAGACCAAAAATTCTCTACTATTTTAGCAATTATTTTGTAAGTCCAAAGTTATCTAAAAATAAGAAGTTTATGCTATGGTTTGGATATGATTTGTTTGGCCCTACCAAGTCTCATTTTCAAATGTAATCCCATTGTTGGATGTGGGGCCTGTTGGGAAGTGTTTGGGTCATGAGGGTAGATATCTTATGAATAGCTTGGTGCCATTCTTGTGGGTGTGAGTAAGTGCTCACTCTTTGTTCCCATGAGTACTGGTTGTTGAAAAGAACCTGGCACCTATTTTGCTTTCTCTCCTGGTTCCCCTCTCTCCATGTGATTTCTGTACATGCAGCTTCCGTTTGCCTTCCACCATAAGTGGAAACAGCCTGAAGCTCTCTGCAGCAGTAGATACTGGTGCTATGCTTCTTGTATAGCCTGCAGAACTATTTGCCAAATAAAACCTTTTTTCATAAAATAGGCAGCATCAGATATTGTTTCACAACAGCACAGACCTAAAACAGTTTAAAACATGAAAAAAATCTTTAAAATGAGTGCCTAGGTAAGAAATGACAAGAATTTTGAATTTTTGCCATAATAATAATTTGTTGTAAACAGTTACTTGTTATAAATAATGTTAGCACAACCTTACGAAAAACAAATATAAATTTGGCAATTTTATTTTCCATCCTTTTACTTTCAACCTAAATTGTACCTAAAGTGAGTTTATGTTAC
>NW_016812406.1:0-3557 GCF_001698545.2 Rhinopithecus bieti | reverse complement strand
TTTTCATTAAATTCAAATTACATGGTCATAAAGTTATATTGGCATTATATTGGATTATATATCTCCAATTACATATGGGGAGTTGAGTAGTCCCCACAGTGTTATAAATAAATAATGTTTCAAAGGTCATATGTATTCAAAGGCATAGGTATCACATAGGGCTGTATTTAATCTCTTCCTCCTAAATACTGTATACCAATCACACACACACACACACACACACACACACACACACACACACACACACGGTGAAAAGGTCAAATGTGCTGCAGAGGGAGTCATTTTATTAGATGGTAAATCTATATCTTTATTGTGTAATTCCATGACACAATACTATTTATATTCCTTTTATTCTCTTTTTTTTTTTTTGAGATGGATTCTCACTCTGTTGTCAGGCTGAAGGGCAATGGCAGCAATCTGGTCTTATTGCAACTTCTGCCTCCCTTATTAGTGTATAAGAATGCTTGTATTTTTGCACATTAATTTTGTATCCTGAGGCTTTAGAAGCTGCTTATCAGCTTAAGGAGATTTTGGGCTGAGATGATGGGGTCTTCTACATATACAATCATGTCATTGCAATCAGAGACAATTTGACTTTTTTTCTTTCTATTTGAATATGCTTTATTTCTTTCTCTTGCCTGATTGCCCTGATTTCAAGCAATTCTCCTTCCTCAACCTCTCAAGTAGCTGGGATGACTAGCACCCAAGGCAAATTTTTTTATTTTTATGTTTTGTACTTTAATTTCTGGGGTACATGTGCAGAATGTGCAGTTTTGTTACATAGGTATACACGTGCCGTGGTCGTTTTCTGCACCCATCATCTCGTCATCTACATTAGGGTTTTCTCCTAATGCTATCCTTCCCCCAGCCACCCATGTCCCGACAGGCCCGAGTGTGTGATGTTCCCCTCCCTGTGTCCATGTGTTCTCATTGTTCAAATTCCAACTATGCCTGAGAACATGCAGTGTTTGGTTTTGTTCTTGTGTAAGTTTGCTGAGAATGATGGCTTCCAGCTTCATCCATGTCCCCGCTAAAGTCATGAACTCATCCTTCTTAAGACAGCATAGTATTCCATGGTGTATATGTGCCACATTTTCTTTATGCAATCTATCATTGACTGGCATTTGGGTTGGTTCCAAGTCTTTGCTATTGTAAACAGTGCCCCAATAAATATAAGTGTGCATATGTCTTTTTATAGTAGAATGATTTATACTGCTTTGGGTATATACCCAGTAATAGGGTTGCTGGGTCAAGTGGTATTTCTGGTTCTGGACCCTTAAGGAATCACCACAGTCATCCACAACGGTTGAACTAATTTACACTCCCACCAACAGTGCAAAAGTGTTCCTATTTCTCCACATCCTCTCCAGCATCTGTTGTTTCCTGGCTTTTTAATGACTGTGATTCTAACTGGCATGAGATGATGTCTCATTGTGGTACTGATTTGCATTTCTCTACTGACCAGTGATAAGCTTTTTTGCATGTTTGTTGGCTGCATAAATGTCTTCTTTTGAGAAGTGTCTGTTTATATGCTTCACCGACTTGCTGATAGAGTTGTTTTGTTCTTGTCAATTTGGTTAAGTTATTTGTAGATTGTGGATAGTAGCTCATGTCAGATGGGTAGATTGCAAAAATTTTCTCCTATTGTGTAGGTTGCCTTTTCACTCTGATGATAGTTTATTTTTGCCATGCAGAAGTTCATTAGTTTAATTAGGTCCCATCTGTCAATTTTGACTTTTGTTGTCATTGCTTTTGGTGTTTTAGTCATGAAGACTTTGCCCATGCCAATGTCCTGAATGGTACTGCCTGTTTTCCTCTAGAGTTTTTATAGTTTCAGGTCATATGTAAGTCTTTAATACATCTTAAGTTAATTTTTGTATAAGGTGTAAGAAATGGGTCCAGTTTCAGTTTTCTGCATATAGCTAACCAGTTTTCCCAACACCATTTATTAAATAGGAAATTCTTTCCCCATTGCTTGTTTCTGTCAAGTTTTTGAGAGATCAGATGGTTATAGATGTGTGGCATTATTTCTGAGGCCTCTGTTCTGTTACATGTTCTATACATATGTTTTGGTACCAGTATCATGCTGTGTTTGATACTGTAGCCTTGTAGTATACTTTGAGGTCAGGTAGCATCATGCCTCCAGCTTTGTTCTTTTTGCTTAGGATTGTCTTGGCCATGTGGACTCTTTTTTTTTTGGTTCCATATGAACTTTAAAGTAGCTTTTTCTAATTCCATGGAAAAAAGTCAATGGTAGCTTGATGGGAATAGTATTGAATCTATAAATTACTTTGGGAAGTATGGTCATTTTCACAACATTGGTTCTTCCAATCCATGAGCGTGGAATGTTTTTCCATTTGTTTGTGTCCTCTCTTATTTCATTGAGCAGTGACGTGTAGTCCTCCTTGAATAGGTCATTCACATCACTCGTAAGTTGTATTCCTGGGTATTTTATTCTTTTTGTAGCAATTGTAAATGGGAATTCACTCATGATTTGACTGTTTATTATTGGTTTATAAGAATGCTTGTGATTTTTGCACATTGATTTCATATCCTGAGACTTTGATAAAGTTGCTTATCAGCTTAACGAGATTTTGAGCTGAGATGATGGGATTTTCTAAACATACAATCATGTCATCTGCAAACAGAGACAATTTGACTTCCTCTCTTACTATTTTAATACCCTTTATTTCTTTCTCTTGCCTGATTGTTCTGGCCAGAACTTCCAATACTCTCTTTTCTGATGCTTTGTCTTATGCTGGTTTTCAAAGGGTATGCTTCCAGTTATTGTCCAGTCTGTATAATATTGGCTGTAAGTCTGTCATAAATAGCCCTGATTATTTTGAGATGCATTCCATCAACATTTAGTTTATTGAGAATTTTTAGCATGAAGTGGCGCTGAATTTTTTGAAGGACTGTTCTGCATCTGTTGTGATAAACACATGGTTTTTGTCATTGATTCTGTTTATGTGATGGACTACATTTATTGATTTGAGTATGTTTGAACCACCCTTGCATCCCAGGTATGAAGCTGACTTGATTGTGGTGGGTAGCTTTTGATGTTCCGCTGGATTCGGTTTGCCAGTATTTTATTGAGAATTTTGAATTGATATTCATCAGGGATATTGGCCTAAACTTTCCTTGTTGTGTCTCTGCCAACTTTTTGTATTATGATGATGCTGGCCTCATAAAATGAGTTAGGGAGGAGTCCCTCTTTTTCTATTGTTTGGAATAATTTCAGAAGGAATGATACCAACTCTTCTTTGTACCTCTGGTAGAATTCAACTATGAATCTATCCGGTCCTGGACTTTTTTTGGTTGGGAGGCTATTAATTACTGCTCAATTTCAGAACTCATTACTGGACTATTCAGGGATTTGATTTCTTCCTGGTTTAGACTTGGAGGGTGTATGTGTCCCAGAATTTGTCAACTTCTTCTAGATTTTTTAGTTTATTTGCATAGAGGTGTTTATGGTATTCTCTCATGGTAGTTTGTATTTCTGTGGGATCAGTGATGATATCCCTTATATCATTTTTTTTTATTATACTTTAAGTTCT
>NW_016812405.1:0-759 GCF_001698545.2 Rhinopithecus bieti | reverse complement strand
TTCCCTTCCCTTCCCTTCCCTTCCCTTCCCTTCCCTTCCCTTCCTTCCTTCCTTCCTTCCTTCCTTCCTTCCTTCCTTCTTTGTCTTGCTTGCCTGCTTGCTTGCTTGTTTGTGGGAGTTGCGCTCTTGTTGCGCAGGCTGGAGTGCAGTAGCGCGATCTCGGCTCACTGCAACCTCTGCCTCCCAGGTTCAAGTGATTCTCCCACGTCAGCGTCCCAAGTAGCTGAGATGACAGGCGCCTGCCACCATGCCTGGTTAATTTTTGTATTTTTAGTAGAGACAGGGTTTCACTGTGTTGGCCAGGCTGGCCTCAAACTCCTGGCCTAAACTGATCCTCCCACCTTGGCCTGCCAAAGTGCTGGGATTACAGGCATGAGCCACAGCACCTGGCCTTTATTTTCTTTAGTTAGGGCTGTGGCAGAGCTCAGACTGCAATATTCCTAAGATGGGCCGATGGGAAGGTGTTTTGCTGTGGTGTGCTATGACCGGCCTGTATGCGCTCCTGGGTTGAATATTCAGAAATTTTGCTAGCTTGTTGGCCATGGTAGGAGTATTTATACCAAGGAAAGCAGCAAATGGCATGTCAGGGTTTTTTCCCCGCTTTCTTTGTAGAGCCAGGTTACCAGGACGCCACTGATGTTGACTGCATGGAGCAGCCAGGACGGATTATGGCTGGTTATTTCACTTTCTTTTTGTTTTTTAGTCCTGAATTTTATCAAGGAATATAAGGTAACATATTTATAATATAGCATAATATTA
>NW_016812404.1:3766-6891 GCF_001698545.2 Rhinopithecus bieti | reverse complement strand
TATTCTAGCCATTTCCTAATGTAATTCATTGCAGAAAAGATGGTCTTTACAAAAATGGTTCTGAAATTACCAGATATATATATGCAATAGATACATTTTTTAAATAAAAAGTTTGATCTACATCTTGTGTTGTTTGCAAAAATTATAACAGATATAACAAGCTTTGTGACCTTAGGATAGCCAAAGTTTTCATACATATATCAAAATAAACACAATCTGTAAAAGAGAAAATTGATAAATTGGATTTCATCTAATTAAAAAAAAACTGACACTGTTAAGATCAATGAAATTATCTTAACATTTGTCAATGTTAAGACAATGGAAGGGCAAAGTGAAGTGAAGTGAAAAATTTGCAAATCACATATCTGATAACCTATTTACGTCTAGAACACAACAAGGATTTTATTTTTTATTTATTTATTTATTTTTGGAGATGGTGTCTAGCTGTGTTTCCCAGGCTGGAGTCCAGTGGCACCATTTTGGTTCACTGCAACCTCCACCTGCTGGGTTTAAGCGATTCTCCTGCCACTGCCTCCTGACTAGCTGAGATTACAGGCGGGCTCCACCACGTGCGGCTAATTTTTGTATTTTTAGTAGAGGCGGGGTTTTACCATGTTGGTCAAGCCGGTCTCAAACTCCTGACGTTATGATTTGCCCCCTCAGCCTCCTAAAGTGCTGGGGTTACAGGCGTGAACCACCGCACCTGGTTCACCTGGTGAAGGATTCTCAAAACTAAATGCGATATCCAACAACACAATTTAAAAATGGGGAAACAAATCAACAGAAACTTCAACCAAGGAGAGACGAGGATGGCAAATAAGCAAATACAGAGAAGTTCAATACCAGTAGTCATTAGGAAACGCAAATGAAACCCAGAATGAGATTCCACTACACACCTGTTAGAATCCCGGCCTCGCAGGTGACATCAGCGCTGCCCGGAGTCTCCCGAGACTGGAGTGTCCCATCTCCACCCAGAGCCTCCCAAGACTCGTCGGGTGTCCAGTCTTCGCCCAGAGACTCCCAAAACTGAAGTGTCCCATCTCCGCCTATAGCCTCCCAAGACTGGAGTGCTCCATCTCCTCCCTACTGGATTCTGAGAGGAAGCTGAAGGACATATGGGCTCGTTGTGAGGTCCAGGTGAAGACAACCGAGGAACCCACCAAGCCTGGTAAATTTCCTTGTGGGGAATCCTGCCCGCGGTCCCCCGAGACTCAGGTGTCCCATCTCCGCCCGGAGCCTCCCAAGACTCGTCGGGTGTCCAACCTCTGCCCGCAACCTCCCAAGATTCGTTGGGTGTCCAGTCTCCACCTGAGCTTCCCAAGACTCGTCGGGTGTCCAACCTCTGCCCGCAACCTCCCAAGATTCGTTGGGTGTCCAATCTCCACCTGAGCTTCCCAAGACTCGTCGGGTGTCCAACCTCTGCCCGCAACCTCCCAAGATTCGTTGGGTGTCCAATCTCCACCTGAGCTTCCCAAGACTCGTCGGGTGTCCAACCTCTGCCCGCAACCTCCCAAGATTCGTTGGGTGTCCAATCTCCACCTGAGCTTCCCAAGACTCGTCGGGTGTCCAACCTCTGCCCGCAACCTCCCAAGATTCGTTGGGTGTCCAATCTCCACCTGAGCTTCCCAAGACTCGTCGGGTGTCCAGTCTCCGCCCAGAGCCTCCCAAAGCTCCAGTGTCCCATCAGTTCTCGGAGCCTCCCAAGATTCAAGGGTCCTACATAAAAGAACTGCTTCAGGAAGATACACCAAGCACAACAGAGTGAGTTTCTGACTCTCTTCAATATAGATAAACATTGGAAAAACTCCGTGAATTCTTCAAGTGGGCTGGAGACCTGGGAATTGGTGAAGAATCCATCAGGAGTCTGTTTGACTTTACTCCTGAGTGCAAAGCAACCTATCACGACCAAAAGTTTAAGAAGGTAAATGACTGTTCCTCAGAGCTGAAGTATAGCATGGAGCTAGATGAAATGGATGAGGCCAAATTCTTCTCACAGGAAAAATACTGGGGCAGGAAACTCCACACACCGTCGAATTCTTATACCGCACAGCGTGTGAAGATGAAGCATGGAGCATGGTACCTCAAGCCTAAGTTGTGGGAAAAGCTAAGAAGTGATGAACCTTTGATTGACCCCAAGTTCTTACTTGAAAAGCCTGATGAACCTGACGTTCTTGATGATCTTTATGGACCAATTGCCTTTAAGGATTTCATTCTAAGCAAAGGCTACGAAATAGCTGGAATCCTTGAAAGGCTGCTTGCCAGGAAGGGATGGACTTATGACTCTGTTAAGACTCCTATTCAACATGCAGTGCGACTTTACAAGTATAAAGAAGACGTCACAGATGCATTGGAAGAAGATTAGATGGTTTTCAACTTACTACTTAATTGAATATTTCTTGCTCTCATTTTAAACATCGGTCAGATTTTGGGATGAATGACCCCATGGAGGTACAACTTTGGCAGCATCTGTAAATTCAATACCTAATGTTTATAAATATTTCTTAATGACCTGCTTTGGCTTCATTATTTCATATATTTTATCAATTATGTGATTAATATTCACATATACTTTTTCACATTTTTTAAGCATTGTGAATATTACATCATCATGTCAATTATTTGTAAAAATACATAAAACCAGAAATAAAAGCAGATTTATTCTTAAAAAGAGAAATGGAGTTGGGCACATTGGCTCATGCCTGTAATCCCTCCCCACTTTGGGAGGCCCAGGTGGTTGGATTACTTGAGCCCAGGAGTTGGAGATCAGCCTGGTCCACACGGTGAAACTTGTTCTCTACAAAAAGAAAAATTAAAAAAATTATCCAGACGTGGTGGTGTGCACCTGTAGTCCCAGCTACCAGGGGGGCTGAGGTGAGAGGATCGCTTCAGCTTAGGAGGTGGAGACTGTGGTGAGCGGGCATTGTGCCACTGCATTCCAATGTGGGCGACAGAGCAAGACACTGTCTCGAAAGAAAGAAAGAAAAAGAAAGAAAGAAAGAGAAAGAAAGAAAATGTGCTTAATAAAAGAATTGTATAACTCTTTTTTTTTTTTATTATACTTTAAGTTCTAGGGTACATGTGCACAACGTGCAGGTTTGTTACATACATATACATGTGCCATGTTG
>NW_016812404.1:0-1346 GCF_001698545.2 Rhinopithecus bieti | reverse complement strand
CTCTACCAAAAAAATTACAAAAAATTAGCCAGGAGTGGTGGCATGCGCCTGTAGTCCCAGCTACTCTGGAGGCTGAGGCAGGAGAATGGCGTGAACCTGGGAGGCGGAGCTTGCAGTGAGTCGAGATCGTGCCACTGCACTCCACCCTGGGCGACAGAGTGAGACTCTGTCTCAAAAAAAAAAAAAAAAAAAGAATCCATCTGTAAATGGACGTATATGCATATATTTCATCCAAGTCAGCAGTGATATATACATCTGTCTATGTGCAAATTCTGTTTCTTGTGAAGTTTGTCTGTGGGCATTGTGTTCCTGAAGAACCAAGTATTTTCTATGTTGTTTTCTAAGGCAAGGTCTAGAGTTTCTCTTCAAATTCATCGTCATAAACTTAGGTTCATGTCACCACTATCTCTTATTGTATTTCTGCAATGGTTTCCAACCTGTCTCTTCTTGAGTGTATTTTGTAAAATACAAGCACATCTTGTTAATTCTGCAGACAAAACTTATCTAGGTACATAAACACTCACACACACGCGCACACACACACACACACACACACACACACATACACATGCTCCTGCATTCCTGACTTCGGTCAATATTCTTTTCTTACCTCTGTGTCTTTCTTGTGTCTTTGTACATAATCTTCTCTATTGTTAGGACATCACTCAGACCATGTGATCCTGTTTCAGTGCTCTCCTCACCAAGGTCAACTTCATGATTACTTTTATTAAGATCTTATGTCTGTAGACAAGGACCCTCATTTTCCACTTGTCTTCCACTGACGAACTTACTTCAGTATCCTAGAGAAATGAGTTATTAATGCCTTCAAAATCTGAGAAATTCCCATACTTATTTATTCCGACTTCTGAGGGGCCAATACCATGCCTTATGGCTCAGAGTGATTGGTTTCTGAGGCTGTCCACTGAAGCCTTGGGTTTCATGCAGCAGCATTCAGTGTTCAGTTCCTTTCAGCAAGAGACAGACCTACTTTTCTACATTTGGTTATGTTACCTTGCACTTCATGGAGGAAGTATCCTCATCTACACAATGGGCACCATATCATCAAACTCCAATTCTGATGAGACTTAAAAGATTACTTATTGGAGTGCCGAATGCCTCAGGCATCACAGAATTGATACTCAACATGTATTTGTGGAAGAGGAGGAGGGAGTAGGAAAGGAAGAAGGGTACAAAAAATCACAACAGAAAGAGACCATAAAATAACTTTTGATGGTGTTTATCTAGTGATAGCCTTCATCTATATCATACATAATCTTAGTTGTTGCTTGAGATGAAAAGTGGTGCTTGCTTTGGCTGCACATATACTAACATTAAGATGAAAAGGG